>NC_057810.1:469434404-469627131 GCF_018294505.1 Triticum aestivum | reverse complement strand
GGGCGCGGGGCGGCGGAGGCAACGGCGCGATCGGCCCCGGGGCGGGCCGGCGATGGGCTTGGCGGGCCCGCGCGGTGGACGGCGATGGGAGACAGGTGGCGGCGCGCGAGTGGACGGGGCGTGGCGGCGGACGTGTCCGGTGGCGGCGGAGGGCGATTTTTTTAGGGTTAGGGGGATTTGATCCGAAATTTGGACGAGAAGCACATATTTATAGGTAGAGGGAGCTAGGAGGCTCCAAATGAGGAGCGGTTTTCGGCCACGTGATCGTGATCGAACGGCGGAGAGCATGGAGGTGAGTTTGCTGGGCTTTGGGCCACTTTGGAAGGGATGTTGGGCTGCACACAAAAGAGGCTTTAACGGTTACCCGGTTAACCGTTGGAGTATCAAACAACCTTCAAATGGCGCGAAACTTGACAGGCGGTCTACTGGTGTTGTACCAAGGCCGCTTGGCAAACCTCGGGCCATTCCGAGAAAGTTTAACACCCGCTCACAACGAGAGACAAAGGGGGACGCCAGAGGACATAGGAGTGCCGGATTGCAAAACGAACAACGGGGAAAATGCTCGAATGCATGAAACGAACACGTATGCAAAATGAGATGCACATGATGACATGGCAAAGTGCAACACGCAAGCAAATGACATGACCACGACGGCGAATAACTGGCAGACACCTGGCGCATCGAATCCGGGGCGCTACAAGTAGGTAAATGATAAAAATAGAATTTTTGATGTAGAATGCTGCCTAACATGCTCATCACATATTATTTTCTTTGTAGCATGGACATTTGGACTTTTATATGGTTCAAAGCAATAGTCTAATTTTGACATGAAGACTTTAATACTCAAGCATATCAACAAGCAACCATGTCTTTCAAAATATCAACGCTAAAGCAAGTTATCCCTAGCCAATTATGCTCAGTCATTGATCCATTCATAAAACACACTCGAATACTAGCTATACCCAATGCTCAAGTACGATCGTAGTGCCCCTTAGTTGGTGCTTTATAAGGGAAGATGGAGACTCAAGTAAAAATAAAAATTGCATAAAGTAAAAGAAACGCCCTTCATGGAGGGAAGTAGGGATTTGTAGAGGTGCCAGACCTCAAAGCAAAAATTGAGAGATAAAAACATTTTGGGAGGCATACTTTTCCCACCAACGAGAATGACTTAGAGTTCCCAACACTTTCCATGCTAGATATATCATAGGCGGTTCCCAAACAGAAAATAAAGTTTATTCCTTTTTCCACCATGCTTTCACTCTCCATGGCTAACCGTATCCACGGGCGCCCTCCATACCAACATTTTCCAAGGAATTTATTATTTGAAAACATAAAGTAAATTCATTTTTCATTTCGGGATTGGGCATCCCTAATACCTTTGATGTACTCTCGTGCAATGACAAGTGAATAAACACTTATCGTGAGAATAACACATCTAGCATGGAAAATACCGGCCACCCCTCACCGCCTCATGAGCGGTACGAGCACACAAAAGAGAAATTTATTTTGAAAATTAGAGATGCCACATGCAAATTTGCTTACAACGGCACGGAAATACCGCATATAGGTAGATATAGTGGACTCATATGGCAAAACTGGTTTAAAGGGTTTTGGATGCACAAGTAGTGATCATACTTAGTGCAAATTAAGGCTAGCAAAAAGATTGAGAAGCTTCCATGGAGAAACGAAAAATCTCATAAGCGAGCATTAAGCATAAATAACATCGAATAATGCACAACAAGTAGAATGTAATTTTCATTGCATAACTATTGACTTTCGTGCTTGCATAGGGAATCACAAACCTTAACACCAATATTCTTACTAAATCATAATTACTCATCAACATGACTCGCATATCATATAGTCATATCTCAAAACCATTACAAAGAACCAAGTTTATTTTTTCCAATGATCTTCATAAAAGTTTTTATTATATCCTCCTTGGATATATATACTTTGAGACTAATTTCATATGTTGCTTTTAATGAGCTGAAACAAATATAAGTGAAGAACATGAACATAATACTTCTTTCTCTCAAATTAATCTAAGTGAAGCAAGAGAGAATTTCTTAAAAAAATTACTAACTCCCAAATAAATCTAAGTGAAGCATGAGAGCATTTCTTTGAAAATAACAAAGCACGTCGTGCTTAAAAAGATATAAGTGAAGCACTAGAGCAATTCCAAGGTTCTAAAAATTTAAGTCAAGCATAGGAGCAAGCATAGCATAATTTTTGTCTCTCTCAAAAAGGTGTGTCTAGCAAGGATTCAAGACTCAAAGTAAAAAGCAAAACAAGGGGGGTGTGGTGTTGGTGCCGGTTATCAAGCCGAGTCAACATTTAGTTACTCGCGATGAAATTGCCTGCGCATTGTGGTCTTCTTTTTAGGAAATATAAATGAGTGTCAATATTTTAAAGAAATTGTCTATTTATTCCGTTTCGTCAAATTTCCAGCACACAATATGTCACATTTTTAGCGAAGGTCACGCCAAAATTATCGATTTTGCATCTTTCTTTTGAGAATATACGAACTAATTCGGCTATATCTTATATGTATGGATCAAAGTTGAATGTATTAATCTGTATCACGGGCGTCAAACAATTTCATGGAAGGTCTAAGGGAGTTCTTTGAGTTCGCCATGCAAGATATGGTGCGAATGGGTGGCAAAAAATGATGTATGTGAAGGAAATATGCCCTAGAGGCAATAATAAAGTTGTTATTTTATATTTTCTTATTTCATATAAATGTTTATTATTCATGCTAGAATTGTATTAACCGGAAACTTGATACATGTGTGGATACATAGACAAAACACGGTGTCCCTAGTATGCCTCTACTTGACTAGCTCGTTAATCAAAGATGGTTAAGTTTCCTAGCCATAGACATGTGTTGTCATTTGATGAACGGGATCAGATTATTAGGAGAATGATGTGATGGACAAGACCCATCCGTTAGCTTAGCATTATGATCATTCAATTTTATTGCTATTGCATTCTTCATGTCAAATACATATTCCTCCGACTATGAGATTATGCAACTCCCGGATACCGGAGGAATACCTTGTGTGCTATCAAACGTCACAACATAACTAGGTGATTATAAAGATGCTCTATAGGTATATCCGCAGGTGTTTGTTGGGTTGGCATAGATCGAGATTAGTATTTGTCACTCTGAGTATCGGAGAGGTATCTCTGGGCCCACTTGGTATTGCACATCATAAGAAGACTTGCAAGCAAAGTGACTAATGAGTTAGTTGCAGGATGATGCATTACGAAACGAGTAAAAAAAATATCATATTGTGTGAGCTTGAGATGTACTTCGGGCCCTCATTCTCTGACATCATGGTACATCTACTAATCTACATTGTCGGGGACATTACCAATCTAGGGCCGATGTTCCTGCAGAACATGTTTCCGTACAAAATGTTAAATGGGATTCTCAGATGATACATCCATAAAAGGTCTCATCTGTTCGACAACATTATCTAAGTCATTCTCATCGGAAAGGTAATCTCATTTTGCAATGACTATATGAAAGTCGTCGTACCTATAGTTTTGCAATGACTCATGAAAGTCGTCGTAATTTTGTTGAAGGAGCCGAAGCTCTATATTAATCAAACATAGCCATTACAAGAAAATATCTTAAAAGAAAATACTATCCAATACTTTGAGAGTTCTCTATCATCTCCATTCCACTCAAGCAGATAACACATGACGTCCGATATTGTCCGCTCTCGAGTTTTGCACTATCGTTAGAACAAGAAAGTAGTATCTACATAGGCAGTTGGGAAACCACCGATCTCAGCGAGGAAGTTTCGATGACCTGGAACCCAAAGGATTCACGGGACGGAGAAGAATATGACATTGGGTATACTCACATGCAAATAGTAGGGACAGCAACCGCTAGCGCCGGTCTAGTGCTATTTGTGTAGGGTAGCGATTGAAAATAGTGTGTTGTCATTATGTGGCTGCAATAGAATTAAATGGTATAGAAATATACAATTAATATCAACATATGAGTGTTTCTAAAAATCCTCTATGTGGGCATAGAGCCTGCAATATCGCCCGCTATCCGCTACGCCGAACCTCTATTTAAAACATGTATATCATGATTAGATGTCTACCTGAGTCAATGGAATAAGCAACTCTGTTATCATCAAAGCACCACCACTCGACGGAACAAGCACGTCGGTGCTCAGCTGGGACCGGCGATGTCACACCTATGAACCATCCCAGGAACCCTATGAAGATGGAAGTGAGATTTGATCTAGATCAGATTGATCCTCAACATAACGCAATAGAGAGGAGAGTTGGTGAGCATGTTGGTGCAAGTTCCCACAGCTAGGTTATACCTCCTAGCCGCGAGAATTTATCTTTTGAATTGATCCAATGATCGAGCACCAAACATACATTGCCTCTGTATGTATCCATGCATACGAAACCACTGACCCTGCAGAACTTCCCAATCTAGAACAAGAGTAATGTCAAAGAACTAGAGGAGGATGCACTACTAGGGAAAAGCCTAGTAATAGCGTTGGATAAAGGCCAAGCCGTAGCATAGGGGCGGGGGGGCGTTACTGCTAGCGCATTGCAGCTAACTCGTAGTAGTAGAGTGAGTCTGTCCTGCGCTACTACTTCTTTTGTTAGCAGTACCGTGGGGTAGGACCCGCGCTACTGCTAACTAACTGTAGCGCCGCATCCTACCCCCTGCCACTACTATACCTACATATTTTTCAGCATATTTATACTGTATTTATACACCCTTATACAAATTTGTATACAATAGTAATGATATAACAACTCATCATCATATTAATAATGATATAGCAACTCATCGTCATCGTAGTGACATAACAATGCATCATCATGATAGTGATATAACAACCCATCATCATCGTAGTGATATAACAATGTCTCACCATAATGATCATCATAAGTCAACCACTACTAGCTAATTGTTATCATCCTAGGTAAATAACTTCCTAGCACATGACAAGTACTACGACGAACTCCTCTCTCTTAGGTAAAATAGAATAAAACAGAAAACCACCCCCCGCCATCTCCATTAAGGAGCATAGAGATCCACTAGTCTCCAATTTGTGGCCTGTTCTCAGTCACTATTTTTCTCCATCCTTTGATTTTTGAGGTCATCTATTTGACGTTCAGTCGAGTATGCACATTGGAAACTGCCCGTCGCTGGCCGTACGCTAACAGTTGTTATCTCACCTTCGACATACATCAGTGGAGTCACAACATCATACGAGAGCTTCTGTTGAAGAACATAATAGTAACACAGTTAACAATATAGTTTACTTAAGAAGAACATATGAAAAAGATGGATTAGTGACACAATAGTAAAAAAATCTTACCATGATATTTGCACAAATGTTGCCATCGCTCAACTTGTGGACTAATGGCGCGTATCCACTATAAATTTTGCCCGCTCCAAAAATGATCTTAAAAGTTATAACATCATTAACAAAGGAGATAACAAAATTCTTCTCCTTCCAAGTTAGCTCTGAGCCATAACTGTAGTAGGTCTTGTCTACTATCTTTCATGTGTCTCTTGAAGAAAGGAAATAAGTTGTCAATTATAAATATGAAAGTTTAGTAGGGATGAATACCAACTATTTCTAAATAAGCAATATAGATTATTTAACAAAAAATGTAACAAACTCACAAGGGGATAGAATTGGAATCAAGTCCAGATCCACCCAAATGTCTTTATCATATTCATGATCATCTTGAGGAATGCCAATATCGAATGTCATTTTCATACCCTCCTGAAATCTGTAGGCCTTGCATAATACTTTACAATTTGAACAACCAAAATTCGTGTGACCTGCTTCATTTGAGATCTTAACCTCAAAAATGAAACCATCGTCTTAAGGTGAGCTCCGAAGGAGAGATTCTCTAAGACCTAAGGTCTTGCATAGCAGGGGATACACTAGTCGAATTATAAGAAATGGAATTTACACGTTAAAGAAAAAACCTTAGCCCATGCTTAATTAAGAAGAAATACATGTCGCTGAGTTAAAATATTCGAGGCCCTCCTTAAGTGTGATGAAGAAGCATCTACTGTTTTCCAAGTGAAGCCTGTCGTACATACCCCCGTCATCGGTAGTCATTGCACTTGGAGATCCTATCATCATCATCCATTTGCTGTGTTCATAATTGAAAAATTAAAAATCGATGGCAAATACCAAAAAGTCAACACACATATCACTATTCAACACGGGTTGACTTTTGGTTTGTCGAGTCTCCCTTGAAAAACTCTCATCTCTGGTGGTGTATATGTTGGGCACTCCCTCTCTGATATTTCGACCCTTGGTGATGGTCGCTCCTTCCGTCTTTCCCAAGTACATTACCAAAAGGTCTAGCACACCGAAAAGAAGGAGAAGTGACCCCCACGACTAGTCGGGATTCTTCCTCACTGATATTTGACCGTATATGATGGTGTATATGGTGGGCACTCCCTCACTACTATTTTGACCATATATGTTGGTGTATATGGTGGACACTCCCCCAATGATATTTTGACCATCAGTGATGGCCGCATCCCTCCTTCCCTCGTGCATTACCAAGGTCTATCACGAGGAGAAGAGGAGGAAGCGCGCCCCACGACAACAGTCAAGATCCTTCCTTCCAAAACATTAATCTATCACACAAGGAGCCCCAATAGACTGAAAGTCAACCTTAAGCATCGATCAACATTACATATAATAGAATACACACAAAACAAAATTACATACTAGAAATACTTCTAGTTACTCCTAGGGTAGGGCACTCGATATTTCCTACTTTCTAACACAAGTCATGCCGAAATCCATGAAAAAATCGGCATGACCTTTGCTAAAATAGGACATGTAGGAAATTAATCAACATTGCGGCAAAACATACGCACTCGTAAGTTCCCTGCATTTTCATCCATGTTCAAAACATAGGGACTACTACGTGTGCATCACTACACCAAGTACCACACACACATGCATCGCTACATCATCCATGAATAATGACGCTAGCTAGTAACGACGATGAATCATAACTTAGGCGCTTTAATGCAAGATATGCTCATGTGAAAGGTGCATATGATGTTGAAACAAATAAAACAGGGTCTTAGTCGAAAAACCGCCAAGTGTCAAAATAGATAGAAACATTAACATAGGTACTTTGCATGCTCAGAACATTGTCCTATTGTTTTCTAGTGATGATGCCAAACATATGGGTAGGTAGTACACATAAGAATGAGCAATACATCTATATGGTATATATTTGTTTGATGCATGGATATTTAGTAGGAATTTTGCAAAATGACAAGTTTTATTGAAAACAGAGAAAATCACACATTAACAATGTGATGCACACTTTGGGTAGATTACAAAGTGGCTAAACAAGATGATAGTTTCATGCCATTGAGATGTAGATGTAGTACACACAGAGTTTAACAAATCACCTTTAGGGCATGCAACCAAAAGAGCCACATATAATTAACAAGGTCAGTTACAAAAAGGCTACACGTTGCTGGATCCAGGGACTTCGTGACATGGCAGAGAACGGGAGCACAGGTGCGTGCTGGGCACTCGCGTGACTGCGGATGCGGGTAGGGTGCAACCAGGGGCGAGGCAGGGCACGCGCGGGAGCTGAGCTCCAGGCGCGACCATGGGAGGTTGCGGCGGCTGCTACAACAGAGGATAGAGGGGGAAAGCAGGGGGATGGAGGATGGGCTCACCGCGGCACGAATGACGAGCTTGGGAAGGCCAGAGGTGGACCGGAGTGGCAGGTGAGGCGGGGACGACGACGATGGCGGGAGGAGGGGTAGGAGCGACGACGAGAGTGAGAGAGAGGAGGGAGTGAGGATCAGTTGGCAGGGAGGATAAGGCTCGCTTAGCTATAGTGTGGGTTGTATATACCGTACTGCTGCTAGGTGGAGCTCCCCCGTGTATCCGTAGTAGCCGCATGGGGTATGCAACTCGCACTTCTGCTTTCTATTTAGTTGTAGCACGGATTTTATGCACCGTGCTGCTACCGTGGCCTGCCACGAGGGGCTCATTGGGGACCACTTAGTAGTAGCGCATCCCTCTGGCCCCGTGCCACTTTTACTTGTCTGCCTATAGGGTTTTTCCTAGTAGTGATGTGGAGCAGCCTAACGGTGTATGAACTTTTCATGAGAGAGAGAGAGATGGGCAGCCTCCTCACAAAAGAGAGATGTCTTTGGAGGGTTTGACCCCTCTCATATATAAATAGGGGCATGGGAGGTGGGGCTGCCTTGGAGGAGGAGGTGCCTCCTCCTAGGCCTGGCCGACCAAGGGTGGATGCCCCACCAAACCCTAGGCCTATAGGCCCATGTGGCTCCCCCCTTGGGCCTAGCGAAGTTAGCAGGCCATGGTGCCCTATGTAATTATTTTAGAAGGTTGTGGAATACTCTAGAACCCTCCATGAACTTCCGATGATTTTCCAATCTCCCGGGACTTTCCTGGTTTTCTGAAACTTCTCCGGATTTTATTTAAAACACTTACGGTTTTCTCTTCAAAAAAATCAAACTAACTAGAAATTTTCTGGTGAATTTCTCTCACGCTCCTATACTCCTAATTCTCAACAGACCAGTGGCCCTTAAGAATGTAACATCGCAGGTTCGCTAATATGTAGACATGACCCGGAAGTCCTTCTAACAATGATCAATAGTAGAATCGTGGACATCCATATTGACCCCTACGCCCACACAAAGTAATATTGAGTCAACCTACTGTTCCCATGTGCTATTACCTTTGCTTCGCGATACTTTACAAAACCCGAGATGAGATTTATCGGCATCCCCATGAATAATTTTTGGTTACTTTACCAAGTTCTCATCGATAACAATTTTGTCCTCTTTTCTGGTTTCCGTATGCCCGTATCCATGTGATCACATCACGCTATGTATGGCCAGACGATGATGGATACTGTAATACCTAGAGGGTCCTAAGAATACATTTTCATCATCGAATAAGCAAGTTTTATACTTTTGGATGTACCTGTAAGTTGTTGTTATGATCACCATGTTACGGGTAGCGTTTGACAAACCCCAAAGCATCCCATCCGGTATGAAGGTACTTGGTACTCTCATGATCTAACAACTAATTCATACATTACCATCTTTGTGATTATACTAATGTCCAGTGACAATATGATCATGTAGTATATCAATCGATTAGGTCTGTTCAACATAGTTGTTCTTTCAACAATGTGATCCCATTGTTGTGGGCATCCTTATTATTTTAACTATGCCCATGATCAGGAAAAACACGTCCATCATGCTACACTTGAGCTAGTCTATTTGTTATTTATTATCCCACTCATGCAGCTGAGTTTTCCTTCGAATCCCGTTCATATTGCAGACTCGAGAACCATTGCAATTATAGTACAGAAAATCAATATTAATTACAAACAAAGAAATAAATAATAACATTTATTATTGCCTCTAGGGTATATTTCCTACACATCAGGTCGACCACGCGCCACACTACAAGCTCCAAACGCAAACCATCCATCGAATATCGAGACCAAGAACGCCATGCTTGATTTAGAATACAACGCCCAGCTTGGGGACTTGAGGACGCAATAAAGGATGTGTCGACTGCGAGAAAGCTATGGTTGTTGTCGTTGCCGCCACCCTGCATTTGAAGTTGTTATTTTACTCGTTGGTGAACTGCAAAATTCCTGCTGATCAAGGCGAGCAGGAACTGCGCACTGATGTGTACCTTCCTCCAGAAAGTTACCAGCGTAGAGGCACGACCAAGTCCAGTGTCTCCAGCTTTGGGATAGTGTTCAAGGAGATGTCCATAAGACGCCAGGGGACCGACCTTGCGTACCCCAAGTCCCCATGACCATATCTTGATACTCCATGTGGTGTAGCAGCTGCATGACAAGGGAACTGCTCAAAGCATGTGACTACAAACTGCCGGAAGGTACGGCATCACCAAGGCGCTCGCGTCTGCCATGTTGTAGCTACACCAGGAGTTCCTGGAGCCCTACTGGAGCACATGTCTCGGCAACTTCATGCTCGTCGAGTTCCCATGAATAACGAGCACCATCAGAGCTCGTCCGCTACTTGTCTCTGTGTTGCAGCGATGACACTCCGATATCAGCAAGTTGTGATAGTAGGTCCATGGAGGTTATGAGATAAGGTGCTTGAGAAAATGTTGCACCAAGATTATTCTTGACTTGGCATCTTCCGAAAAACACCTCCAAAATATTATCAGGGTTGTTTTTTGCAAAAGGAATGCTTGTTGAGTGGACACCATAGCTCTTAGAACGGTGGTGTTACTAGTTTGTTCACATTTTAAAAATTCACGGACGAAAGTGCTCATCCCATGAGAATGTTGTGACAAGCAATGTGTTTATCTCATTCTAAAAAGAAGCCCGCCAGAGTTTAAGTCCTAGACTTGACATTGATGCTTGTATTTTTTTTTTGAATTTATTTTAGCTTTTTCGATGATGTGCGTTTAGTGGGAGGAGACGTTCCCGTCGATTACGAAGATGTCTATGGCTATTTCGTCAATCTTAAAATGATCTGTCGGCTTAGTCTTTCGGAGATGCTCATACAGATAGGATGTGTGTGTGAGTTCACAGAGACGAGTGTATGTGTGTATGTATGAGTGTATGATGTTCCGTGACTTACAAACACCGAAGTGAATTAGCTTAAGATAAATATTAAAGTGAACCTCACAGGGCCTAATGTGAACGCATGTGGCCTCATTTTGGCTGGACCCATACTGTTCAAACAGACAGTAGTCCACTACCTAGGTTTAGTTAAGCAATGACGCAATCGAGTGAACCGGTAAGCATATCTTGAATTTGTATCCATACTTTTTAATAGTGGAGCCGCTTCAGGCTGACATGTTTGGGCTGACGCTGCGGACTCTTTGTCGCCTGCACGACATGAGGAATCATCCTGGTGGCTGCGGTTTGTATCGATGCCTATAGAACTGGCGACACGTTGGCAAAAAGACTCAAAGTTTCCACGCGCTAGTATGTGCATTTTGCAGGGACTTGTGTCTATCATGTCCTATATTAATATACTCCTACCCCTACGGGTTATGGACGCTGACGAATGTTTTGTTTTCTTCGGAGGCTTTAGCTTTATCGTCGGTTGCACGTGAGATGTGAATTCAATATGAATCACGCTCTCAGCTTTCATGGCTGAACAATTGAAATGTCCACAACACAACTCAAATTTCTTTTTGTGGCAGCAGAAAAACGAGGTCCCAAGCGTGACCCGCATTCAAAACAATCGCGCGTGCGCCGTTTAATTGGGGCATCGCATTTAGCAGAGGACCGGGCTTTGACTCATATTTCCTCCGGTCCTCCGCATATTGAAGTTATATCAAATCAAACTTTGCAATATTTGATGAATGTTTTATTAAAAAAACTATCAACATATATAATATCAAATATATTATATAGGAAAAATACATCCTACCATCTAGGGGTAGTTACCCACATATCTCATATACTACCATGTGATACTACATATATTATTTTATTACTCTAAGTATGTTCATATATTATATATAAGATAATTCAAAATGAGTTACATGAAAAAAATGCAAGTTGGCTCATAATTTTTATTATATTTGTGAAATATGTACATATTTATACTAAAAAGAGCGTACTTAAAATATGATACATACTACTAAAAAAATAGTATACATACTATCTAAACATTCTTATATACTATATATTACACGTATATATTCTTCGATTTGACAGATACTACTTACAACATACAAAATTGAAGTGGTGGTAACTACCACTGGTGGTAGCAAAAATATTACTACGAAACTACATTTCATAATGAATCTAAAAATATTGATTTGACTTTTTTCTGCGACATTGCAAATGTTGATTTTTTTTAGGAACAATTACATTTGTGCCCTTAATTGGAACCCACTACTCAAATTTGCCCCTAATTCGAAGTGTGCTCAAATTTGCCCCTCTTTCACAGGTGCGGTTATAGAAATGTCCTTCCGTACATTTACCGTCCAGTCAAAGGCCTTTGACCGTTAAGTGACCCGACGAAAAATGTATGAAAGGGCATTTTTATAACCGCACTTAACGGAAGAGGGGCAAATTTGAGCACACTTCAGAATTAGGGGTAAATGTAAGTAGGTGGTTCGAGTTAGGGGCCGAAAGGTAAATGACCCCATTTTTATATAAATTTGGTCAAAATGGAGATATTTTGATTTTGCATAGATCTTATATACAGACTAAAAAAAACCAGAGAGAATAGATGCAGAGAATAAAAAGGAAAGCACATGTAACTCTGTGCTTAAATAATTCACAGGTCTGCTCGTGTCCTACATAACAGTCTAAGGATCTTACCTGATACAGGCCAATATCATTGGTAACTAGCCATTTAGTCTTACTAAATCACGGTTAAGAGACCATTCGAAGTGACACGCCCTGGGGAGGATCATGAAGAAAGCTCTCCGAGCTAACTCGCGCATCTCAGCACTTCACTGCTACTAGTATGGTTGATGGACGAGTCCACCGTATGAAACATGACATTGGTTTGAAGCATCTGAATTTGTGGTGTATACTGAAGTCCACCAGTGGGAGGGCACCATTTGAGTTTGACACGCTAGGGCCATGCACGAAGGCCCATTGACACTTTGACCATTCAGCAGCCGGATGAAGTATAGCGGCGTCGATTCTTTGGTCACCAATTCAGCATCCCCTTCTTCAAACGTAAAATCTGTCCACATGTTTGTTTTAAGGGGTGTGTCCTACTTCCAAAAAAAAATCGATGAAGGAGATACGTAAGCATTGACGTCGAACAAATCATCTCACATAAGAAAAAAAAACATCTTCAATGGACCTATCTTCTGATTGTGAAAGAAACTTCGCATCCTACCATAAATCCTATGACTGTGGACCATAATTTTTCGTCGAGCGATACAGTCTAATAAATAGCACAAAATCCAAGGCAACACCCCGCCACATGTTGATGTTGGCCAATCAAAAGGAAAACTTGTGGCAAACCGGCCCCGAGTAACTTCAAGATAGCACTTGGACAAGGAAACAATGCTGCTATCTACTCCCTTCCTCCCATAATGTAAGACATTTTTTGACTCGCGCAGAACTAGCCGGACAAAGAAAACACTATCACATCACTTTTGGTGGTTGCTGCACCACTATCTTGTTGACGAGTAGTCGTGAGCGCAACAATGGTAATGACTAGTTGCATCTATCACCATATGTTTTCTTTTTGTGCTATCCAAATGCCACTGCCTGCTTGGGGCAAGATTTGACCCACGATCGAAACATGTTCGGCCAGGTGTCACAGAGGACGTTCTCTCGGCCTGCGGATTTGCAGCTCCACCCGCAATCGACTACCATGGCCATGCGATCATGCCATCGATGAAGAGCTCGCGCTTACGATTGCCGGTAACGCGGTGTATGTGTCTGCAAACACCACGCCTTAGGAACATCATGCATGTAAGTCGCCGCACCGAAATCCTCGCCTTTGTGCTATGCAAAGAAAAAAGGCCCTGCTGCTGACGAACAATAAAAACCAGAGGAAGGTGGGGATGGAAAAAAATGTTTGGGGAGGAGGGGTTGGTCATAAGGTGGTAGCGACTGCAGGAGGGAGGAAAACCCAGGAGGCGAGGAAGAGAATGTACCAACTCCCTATGAATAGTAAAGATTGTCTAATCATGCGCCGAGTAGCCTTCCATTGAACATTTGATCAAATACCTATTAAATGTGGGGCTAGGAAAGGGTGTTAGATAAAATGTCACTTTCGTACTGTTACGCGCTCGAAATAAATCGTGCACTAAACATCCACGTAGCATGCACAATCAAGATCATTGACTCACGGTATATTATCACAACACAACTCTAAGACTCAAATATAAACAAAGAAACAATATATATTACAAGCCAGGGGCGTAAGACCCGATATTACATCAAGAGTTAGGTCTGTCTGCAGACAAATACAAAGGTGCCTTAAGAAGGCACCTAAACAAACAACGACTCTGGATCAAAAAGATGCAGGCCTCCTGCCTGGGACCTTCAAACTACTCCTGGTCATAGATCTCCACGTAGTAGCCAAGCTCGGGATCCTCTGGTTCCTGGGCTCCATCGTTTGATCACAAACATCCAGGAAGAAGAAAAGAGGTAGCAAAGCAACCGTGAGTACTCATCCAAAGTATTCGCAAGACTTACATCAGAACTAGGCTAAATATGCATTGGTGTCAAAGAAATGGGGCTATATATCTTTGGACTAAACTGCAGAAATGCTAGAATAAGGGGGAAGAAGCTCATCCAATCGAAGACTGCGGCCATCATCTTGCAGTAGTAAAAGAGAGTAGCATATATATAATATATAGTAACATGCATATATCAACAGTGCTCTGAGATCCTTTCTCGACTATCCTGCGAGAAAGCGATCCCAGAGCAGAACAACATTTAAGTTTCAACATAGTATCCAGTTCTAGTTGTAGTAGATCAGGATACAACTCCAAACGTCCTGTTACCGTGGACACGGCTATTCAAATATATTACTTCCATGCAGGGGTGCATCACATTACCCAACACGCCTGATTTCCTCTGGCTGGACATACTTTTCTGGGTAACGCCCGGCCTCGGATGATCAACCCGCCGTAGTCCAACCTAGACTCTCCAGAGAGGTTAAACGTCGGTCTAAATCCTAAGTGTGAAGGGGTTATGTGCCCATCAACCTAAGCACTCTGCACATTGCGTGATTGGCCGGGCCCAGGCGCGCCTCTGTATACACAAGCAGGCATAACCTGCCCACCCCAACAATCAGCATGCACCTCTGGACTGTGAAATCTGGATTGCTTCCGGAAGGAACGTACGACGCTGAGGGTCCCATATACCATTATCCCGCGTGGCGGTTAGTGCGTAAAGGCACGTAGCCCAACTCAGATCAAATACCCAAATCCGTTAGTGTATTAGGAGCTCACGGAGACGATCGGTGATCTTGTCGCCCTGTCTCACAGACTTACGACAAGGGCCCAGGCCCACCTCTCTCCCGAATGGTCTTCACCCGCCATGTCGTCTGTCACATTATCTCTCGTGGGTACCCTTGGAGCAGACCCATCTTTATCATTGTAATAGGAGCTATCGGAACAACAACAATAGCAAAACCTAATGCAAGAATAAGAGAGGGAGAGAGAGAGAGAGAGAGAGAGAGAGAGAATGGGCGATATTTGGATGATCAAGGTGGTTTTCCTTGCCTGAAAGCTCTGCCGAGGGGGAAGGGTCGTCGTCGACGTAGTCATACTCGGAGGCGGCGGCAGTCTCGGGGTCTACCGAAAGAATAGGGGAGAGGGGAAAACAGATAAATAACAGAGCAAACAAATGCAACATAATGCATTTCATGGTAGTATGTGATGATGATATGCACTAATGCATCCCTACGAATTTTAAAAGAAGCTCCAGGTATTTTTGGTACATTGATCCAGGAGTAAAATGTCGATGTTCACTAAGTTAGACGGGCGTGGCAGGAATGTGGGTGGCATAATCGGATACGTCATGTTTTTCTGCTCTTTTTCATATATAAAGTATTATTTTCATCTGAATTATGATTTATTTTATATGAATTTCTAAAGTTTCAATGATGTCCTAGAATTTCTGGATTTAATTTAATTTCGAAATTAAATAGCAAAATGCTAAGTGTACCCACAAATGTACCGAGTAGTGGGCACAGAGAGGCTGACAGTGGGTCCAGTGTGAGCTGTTGACTAGTCAATGTTGGTTGGTCAACATGGGGTGCGGGGTCCACCTGTCATAGTTTAGGGTTTTCCTTTTATAACTTCTGTTTTTACTAGAAGTAATACTTTAACAGGCGGTCATTTAGCCTAAAACTAATTAGGGGGTTGCACTAATTAAACAATGGGGATTAGCCCCTTATTACTTAGTGCCATGGTTGTGCGCGCGTGGGCACACAACAAGGCCATGGCCGAGCATGGCCAGGGAAGGCGCGACGCACAGGGTGGCGAACAGCGGCGTCGTGGCTGCACGCACGCGGGGGTGCGGTCGAGGGCGCGTCCAAGGGCCGTTGGGCGTGGCGAGCGCGAACAGCGGCGCGCCCGGGGCGAGCAAAGGGGTGACTCGGGTGCAGTAGGGGCGGGCGAGCACGGGGCAGCAACAGCGACAGTAGGCAGCAGCAGTAGGAGGAAGCAGCGGCGGGGCACTGCCACGTAGAGGCAGGCTCGACACGCGCGCAGCCGGAGCGAGGCGGGGCGCGGTGAGCGCGAGCTCGTGCGAGCTCGGGCAGCGGCGACTACTGCGACGATTCAAAAGGGGAAACGGGGGGATCCGATGGAGGGGCTCATAGGGAAGCTCGTGGAGGGCTTGGGGCAGTCGGAGTTGCTTGTGAATGAGCGGATCGACGACGAGTATTGGCGGATCCAGCCGGAGAAGACCGACGAACGTGATGGCAGGAAGGAACGGGCGCGGGCGGCGTTGCCGGGGCTCCCTGGCTCCGATCCTGTGGCGAAGGAGACGAAGATGACCACAGGTATCTCCTAGACATGTCGTCTTGCCGGGATGCGCCCGGTGGCCATGAAGTTGACGAGGCAGCGACGACCACGTCTCGGGCGCGAGCTGTGGGGAGGAAGGCGACGTGAGGGAGAAGGGGGGGGAGGAGCTAGGGTTTCGGGAGAGGGGCATCGATGCCGTTTTTAACCCCGCGGGAGGCCGGGGGATGGGCGGCACGTGGCCAGGGCATGGCCATGGCGGCCAGATGCCTGCCACGAGCCCCCATGTTCACTGTAGCGAGAGGTAGGGGAAAACACTGGTTGCCTGGGCCTGATTCTATGGGCAAAGGGCACAATGTGTTTTTCCATTTTTCTTTTACCGTTTTATATTTTCTCCCCTGCTTTGTATTTAGTTTTGCTAGCAAACGATTTTTTTTAATATGAAACTTTGCTCATAAATCCTAGTCAACACTACAAGGTCGCACAAAAAGTCTGAGGCCAATTGGAGCTGTTCAAATTTATATTTGAATTTAAATGTGTTTATTTAATCCTGCTGATCCACTAAAATAATTTTAGGGGAAATTTTTAAATCCATTTGATGTTGGTTCCTATATTTTAATTACTTAGTGAATATTTTCAACCCAATGAACATTTTTGTTTTACTGTTTGAAAAAAAATTATCTTGCAATTTAAATTTGAATTCGACTTTGATTTTTATGAAGTGGCAATTTGGCTTAGTAAAGCATGATGACATGGCATAATTAGCATGGGGTTCACTGTAGCTAATCACCAGGGGTGTTACACATACATACTATGGTGCTAGATCCTCGGGGATGTTAATCTCCCTATAGTAAGGGCTGCCAAGCTAATTATTTACAATGACTGCCCCTCCCCTTTAAAAAATAAGAGCTCCAAAGCAGAATTTGCACTATTACTCCCACCTATATTTTTTGCTAACTAATTGATCTGCAACGGATAAATTTGTAACCAAGCTCAAACATTAAGAACTAAAAACATTTGTGCCAATAGAGAACTATCAAATCAAACCAAAGAAGGCTTCTACCACTTGTCAACAATCTCAAGAATTATATAGAAGGACCAATAGCTCTATGTACAAAACTACATTGAGTCAACTGTAAAACACATTCAACATAAGAAGTCGAAGCACGCGTGGGAGCACACATGCATGCATCCGGACAATTGCTTTAAGATTGGTAGAGCTGTTATTTGGTATTAAAAACATTGTGGTTACTCCGTGGGAGGGGGTCCATGCAAGCATGCTTTTGGAAGAGTTGCATGCATCACTCACTCCACCTCTCATTCTTTTTAACTTTATCTCGAAATTTGAATCTGTTATATCTTTTGAACCAATAGTTCAGATGAAGTTTCATTTTCATATTTGTGTTTGCTGCAACTAGAACATCCGTACTACTCCTGAATATATTTTGACAACTTTTAAATTTTTACTAAGTTCCAAATATTAAAAATTTGCTAGTCATAATATTTATTTATTTACAAACTTTCACCCCGTTTCATTTGTTTTTGGTTTGGTTAGGGTCTCGGGCTTAGGGTTTAGGATTTAAGGTTTAAGTTTTAGTTTTTGAAACTTGGTAGATTTATGATTCATTCCTATCAAGTTTTAGTAGTTGAAACTTGGTGAAGTTCTTAAAACTTGTCAAAACGTATTCAAGAGTGGTCTTAGTTAAAGCCCTCGTCGCAAGGAACACAAATATGCAAATGAAACACAAACTGAACTTTCAGTTCAAAAAATATAATAGATTCAAATTGCAAGTCAAAAAAAAAGCATGGGAGTGAGTTGGGTGGAGCTGCTAAAAGCTGCACGCATGAACCCATCTAAGATAATTAAGGATTAAAGCACAGGCAAAGACCAAACCAATTTATAAATAATGAGGCAATCGGACGGTCAGAGATATGCGTGCGCCCGCACCCGCGTGTCACAAATCCTCTTTCAGGTAGAGGCAACGCGCACACAACAATTGGTCTCTAAAGTATTAAAAAAGAAAGCAAGAATGAGAGGGATCATGCAGGCGCCAGGGCAGTACAACAATCTATCTAGCCAATAGCCCATCCAACCCATGGTTGGTTCTCACATGCCATATATTTTACTTATTACGTATGGAGCTGCTTGAAGACTTGATGCTTAGATTGAGCAGGTCTTAAATTCTTGCAAGTTGGCGCTGTCATTTTCCGCAGCCGGGATCGATCCTTGATAGGCCCTCGTCTAGATTTTCTGGAGGTTTCCTTGGTCACTTTCGTCGTCCACTTGTTGGGCAGATACTGATAGATCAAGGACCCAAGCTGGTGCGTGCTATGCTACTTTTGTTGGATATATGAGCAATTTACCGAATGATTTTATTAACAGAAATAGTAGATAAAACATGGCTAGAATAGCAAATATAAAGCAAGTCATGCAATCTGACAGAGAGAAGGTAAACATCGTTTGCATATATGAACTTGAGGTAAACACATCTAGCACAGTCACTAGATGAAGGTGCTTATACGACATAGAGCCTAACATACGTAGGACAGAAACTAGAGCCAAGAACTGTAGTAGGACTTCTAACAGAAAGCAGAAGAACACGTACGGCACAGCAGCAGCAGGAGCGCTGGACTTGGGGTCGGTGTCCTCGCCTGCCATGTCGTCGAGGAAGTCGTGGACGTCGGGGAAGAAGTCGTCGTCAGGAAAGTAGTCGTCGGCGACCGGATTGTCCGTGATGAAGCAGCCAGTAGTCGCGCAGAGCGCTCCCCAAAAACCTTATCACCCTTCTTCCGTACAGGACTCAAAGAGTGCGGTTTCGGAGGCCTACTGTCCCGACCTGCGGTGCACGCCGCAAGCCGGGATGGAGAAGATCGTAGCAGCAGCGCAGTGCTCAGGAACCGGTGGCGAGAGGAAGAAGTAGTTCTGGTGCGTCTCTCTGAGAGGAGCGACCTCCCTTTTATAGGCGCAAGAGAAGGAGGCGAGAGGTTGCGCCGGGAGCTGAAGGGAATGCGGGAGACGAAATGAACAGACAACAGCCGAAGAGGCGAGCCGTTCGAATTCAGTGTCCAGGCACGGACAAAAAAGTTTCAGCTTCCGAGTGACCTTTCGCATACCCGTAGTGCGTGGCAAAAATTTAGACATCGGCTCGTTCCCGCAACCCGCGTCGCGTCGTGTCGTGACGAGGCGAGGCGAGGCGTGGCGTGGCGTGGCGAGGCGGGCGGCGGAGGAGGAGCGTGCGTGGATGTCCCTCTTGTTCTTATGCTCATACAAGTGGGGAAGGAGCCTCCCTTATAAGGAGGTCCAACTCCCTCTAAACTAGCAATGTGGGACTAAACTTTAGTAGTATCCCTTGCCTTGCACAAATGGGCTAAGTGGGCCTCTAGGATTTATTAGGAATTTCTGAAATAGTTATTGGGCTGCTCCAATATAGACTAAATTCCAGCAATCCCCCACCAGATCCCAGAGGCACACAGAAATTTGCCTTTGGTTCCAAAACACTGTTTTATATACCGGTATTGCAGTGGAGACTGTTAAGTTGAACTTCCACCTAGAGCTCTATGCTACACTAGTAAGCAACTTGAACAGTGGACTGGGCCTTGAACTGCAAGTTTTCTGCGAATCTAGCTTCACATAAAGCCTTGACCGATACGTGGCTACCGTGGGTCTTCCCCGCGGGTGGAGCTTATGCGTCATACTCCATGACCTTTCATGAGTTTACTAGAGAGAACCCTACTCTCATAGATTACGACGTTTGACAATCAGACTCATATAGGTGTGTTCTTCAAAAGATATTCTGCAGGACAACATCTCTGCTTCAAAGAGCCACTTAGAACACATTAAGATATACATCAACCTGCCATGCAGATTAGGAGAGTATTGCATCTTCATGGAGTGGTATTTTAAAAATAAGGATACTCTCCTTTCAGTTGACCAACAGCTTGTCTTCCACATCTAATTCACGGGATCTCCGATCACAAAGAATAGGTTACCACTGTGAACAACTCATATTGTGGGTCTCATACCTATCTCCCTCGATGCATTATCTATCACATTACGTGATAGACCCTTAATGAAAGGATCTGCCAGATTTTTAGACGTTTGGATATAATCCAATGCAATAACTCCGGAGTTTCTCATTTTCCTGACAGACTTTAACCTTCTCTGAACGTGTCTTGATGACTTCATGTTATCCTTAGAGCTGTTCACTTTCGTGATCACAGTTTGATTGTCACAGTTCATAAGGATACCCGGTACAGGTTTCTCAACAACCGGCAAGTCATTCAAGAGTCGGCGAAGCCAATCTGCTTCGACCGTAGCTGTATCTAGTGCTGTGAGTTCTGCTTCCATAGTTGACCTCGTTAAGATGGTCTGCTTGCAAGACTTCCAAGAAACAGCGCCACCTCCATGAGTGAACACATATCCGCTCGTGGCCTTTATCTCATCAGCATCTGAGATCCAGTTTGAGTCACTATACCCTTCAAGCACCTTTGGGTGCCCAGTGTAGTGAATTCCATAGTTTACAGTGCCTTTCAAATAACGCAAAACTCTCTCTAGAGCTTTCCAATGCACATCTCCCGGTTTTGAGACAAACCGGCTCAGCTTGCTAACAGCAAAAGAGATGTCAGGTCTTGTAGCACTGGCTAAGTACATAAGCGAGCCAATAATCTGAGAATACTTCAATTGATCTCTAGCAATTCTTCGATTCTTTCGAAGCAGCACGCTAGCATCATATGGTGTTGGAGAGGGCTTGCAGTCACTATAGCCAAAGCGACTCAAGATCTTTTCCACATAGTGAGATTGAAGCAATGTAATCCCACCATCATCATCTCTCAACAACTTGATGTTCAGAATGACATCAGCCACTCCTAAATCTTTCATCTCAAAACAGCGAGATAGAAAATCCTTGACCTCCTTAATAACATTCAGATTTGTTCCAAAAATCAGTATGTCATCAACATACAAGCAAAGCATAACTCCCTCGCCCCCACCATGGCGATAGTACACACATTTGTCAGCTTCGTTCACAACAAAGCCTGCAGCTGTTAAAGTTCTTTCGAACTTCTCATGCCACTGTTTGGGTGCTTGCTTGAGTCCGTACAAAGACTTCAGCAATTTGCACACTTTCCCTTCCTGACCATCTATTACAAACCCATCTGGTTGTTTCAGATAAATTTCCTCATCCAACTCTCCATTCAGAAAAGCAGTCTTAACATCCATTTGATGAACGAGAAGACCATGTGAGGCAGCTAGTGAAAGTAGAACTCGAATAGTGGTCAGTCGAGCCACAGGTGAGTAAGTATCAAAGAAATCTTCACCTTCCTTTTGGGTATAACCCTTAGCCACGAGCCGAGCCTTGTACTTTTCAATAGTACCATCAGGCCTAAGCTTCTTCTTGAATACCCATTTGCATCCTATAGGTTTGCACCCATAAGGACGATCAGTTATCTCCCAAGTTTCATTCGCCAAGATGGAATCCATCTCGCTACGAACTGCTTCCTTCCAGTAGTCAGCATCTTCAGATGCATAAGCCTCTGAAATAGAACTGGGAGTGTCATCTATGAGATACACAAGAAAATCATCACCAAAGGACTTTGCAGTCCTCTGTCTCTTGCTCCTAATAGGAACTTCATTGTTCTCCTCCACGGGATTTTCAAAGTGTTCCATCGAAATGGCAGGTTCGGTAATTGTAACTGGTTCCTGATTCGATGAACTAGGCATCTCTTGGTTAGATGAGGTAGCCATATCCTTCATGGGAAAGATATCTTCAAAGAAAGTCGCATCATTCGACTCCATGATCGTACCGATATGTATGTCAGGTACCTCAGATTTTACAACCAAGAATCTATAGCCAATGCTATGAAAAGCATATCCCAAGAAAACACAATCCACAGTCTTTGGTCCAAGTTTCCGCTTCTTTGGAATTGGAACATTGACTTTCGCCAAACAACCCCATGTTCGCAGATAAGAGAGTTTTAACCTTTTCTTCTCCCATTCCTCGAATGGAGTTATCTCTTTGTTCTTTGTGGGAACTCGATTTAGGACATGACATGCTGTCAATATCGCCCCCCCCCACCATGCCTTGGAGAGACCCGATGTGTCTAACATGGCGTTAACCAAATCAGTTAGAGTACGGTTCTTTCTTTCAGCCACCCCATTTGACTGAGGTGAGTAGGGAGGCGTCCTCTCATGGATTATACCATGTTCCACACAAAAAGCATTAAATTCATTGGAAAAATACTCCCCACCACGGTCGGACCTAAGCCTCTTGATTTTCCGATCAAGTTGGTTTTCCACTTCAGCTTTATAGATCTTGAAAAAGTTCAAAGCCTCATCCTTAGATTTCAGAAGATACACACAACAGTATCTAGTGGAGTCGTCAATTAACGTCATGAAATGTTTTTTTCCACCTTTTTTCAAAACACCATTCATTTCACATAGATCTGAATGTATAAGTTCTAGTGGTGCAAGATTTCTCGTCTCCGCAGTCACATGAGACTTACGAGGTTGCTTAGCTTGCACACACACTTGACACTTAGATCCCTTAACGGTGGTGAAACTAGGGATTAAGTTCAACTTCGCTAGTCGCGACATGCAACCAAAGTTAACATGACAAAGTCGTGAATGCCACACATTTGATTCACTATTGTTGCAAATATGATTAACAACTTTATTGCAAACGTCTGATAAGGATAAACGAAACAGGCCTCCTGACTCATAGCCTTTACCAACAAAGGTTCCATACTTGAATATTACAAATTTATTTGACTCGAAGACAAGCTTATAGCTATCTCTACACAGAAGAGATCCGCTAACAAGATTTTTATTGACGGAGGGGACATAATGCACGTTCTTCAGCCGCACGATCTTCCCCGAAGTAAACTTCAGATCGACCGTGCCAACACCACGAACAGAAGCACTTGAACGGTTGCCCATTAGCACGGTTGAAGTCCCTGCGGTCTGATAAGACGAAAACATGGAAATATCACCGCATACATGCACATTAGCACCCGTGTCAATCAACCAATCAGGAGAATGACATACTGAAAGAATAGTGGGAAATATACCATACCCAGCATCCTTCATGTCAATGTCCCCGATGACAACATTAGCGGTCTTGCCGCCTTTCCCAGGATGACGCTTGTCATAGCGATTGGGGCAACCAGGAGCCCAATGATCAGGATCTCCACACACGTGACAAGCACCTTTCTTCTTGTCATTCTTCTTCTTGAAGTTCGTGTGCTGCACAGCCTTATTCTTCCCATCAAACTTTCCTTTACCATCAAACTTGCCCTTGTTCTTGAACTTGTGGGACTGGAAGTTTTTCTTCTGTACCAGATTGGCACTAGATCCTCCCTCAATACCTCGAGCACGTGTGTCCTTTGCTCTCGCCTTTTCTTCCACATCAAGAGTACCAATGAGATCCGGAACGGAAAACTCCTGTCTCTTATGTTTCAGTAAGGTAGCAAAGTTCCTCCATGAAGGAGGAAGCTTAGTGATGATACCCCCGGCAACAAACTTGTCCGGTAGCATGCAGTTGAAGTGCTCAAGTTCTCTAGCAAATGACTGTATCTCGTGAGCCTGCTCAACCACGGAGCGCTCTTCAGTCATCCTGTAATCATAGAATTGCTCCATGATGTACAGCTCAGTGCCGGCATCCGAGACCCCAAACTTGGTCTCGAATGCGTCCCACATATCTTTTCCATTGTCAATTGACGCATAAGCATCAACTATGTTCTCACCAAGAACACTCAAGAGAGCAGCCTTAAACAAGGTATCCATTTTCTGAAAAGCTTGTGCCTGTTGGGCATCTTGCTCTCCTTCAGGTTTGCCAAGAGTGGCATCATAGCAGCTCATGGTCTGAAACCATAAGACTGCTCTCACACCCCACCTCTTATAGTGGATACCCTCAAACATGGGAGGTTTCATGAAAGCAGCAAAACCACTCGGGGTAAATTGCCTATAATAAGGTTTTTGGATTGTTGGATATATGAGCAATTTACCGAATGATTTTATTAACAGAAATAGTAGATAAAACATGGCTAGAATAGCAAATATAAAGCAAGTCATGCAATCTGACAGAGAGAAGGTAAACATCGTTTGCATATATGAACTTGAGGTAAACACATCTAGAACAGTCACTAGATGAAGGTGCTTATACGACATAGAGCCTAACATACGTAGGACAGAAACTAGAACCAAGAACTGTAGTAGGACTTCTAACAGAAAGCAGAAGAACACGTACGGCACAGCAGCAGCAGCAGCGCTGGACTTGGGGTTGGTGTCCTCGCCTGCCATGTCGTCGAGGAAGAAGTCGTCATCAGGAAAGTAGTCGTCGGCGACCGGATCGTCCGTGATGAAGCAGCCAGTAGTCGCGCAGAGCGCTCCCCAAAAACCTTATCACCCTGCAAGCCGGGATGGAGAAGATCGTAGCAGCATCGCAGTGCTCAGGAACCGGTGGCGAGAGGAAGAAGTAGTTCTGGTGCGTCTCTCTGAGAGGAGCGACCTCCCTTTTATAGGCGCAAGAGAAGGAGGCGAGAGGTTGCGCCGGGAGCTGAAGGGAATGCGGGAGACGAAACGAACAGACATAATTTAGACATCGGCTCGGCTCATTCCCGCAACCCGCGGCGCGTCGTGGCGAGGCGAGGCGAGGCGGGCGGCGAAGGAGGAGCGCGCGTGGATGTCCCTCTTGTTCTTATGCTCATACAAGTGGGGAAGGAGCCTCCCTTATAAGGAGGTCCAACTCCCTCTAAACTAGCAATGTGGGACTAAACTTTAGTAGTATCCCTTGCCTTGTACAAATGGGCTAAGTGGGCCTCTAGAATTTATTAGGAATTTCTGAAATAGTTATTGGGCTGCTCCAATATAGACTAAATTCCAGCAACTTTGACCACGGAAATTAGCTGAAGAAATTTGGTGCATTCGGAAAATCAAGTGGTATGTAGCAGTATGCATTCAATATTTTTTTTTTCAGAAGCCGCCACTAATCCAAGGCGGCACAGACGCATACGTGGGTGCACACGCACGTCTACATGCTTAGTACTCATCTGCAGACGTTCCGCCAGTTGCTGTAGACTAGAACACAGCTGATCAGATGCCAGTTCGTCGGCAGCCGGGCTACAGTGAGAGTAATCTTGTACCCATCTGCATGCCAGCTCATACGTTCGGCACGACAAGTTAACACAAGAAACATTGAAATCTGGAAGTGTCTATGACCATGAGAAAGCAATCTGATCTGTCTAGTTTATCATTTTAATCAATCAACGAGCCGTAAACGCTGGGTCTCTCTTAGTTGAATTGTTCAGTGAGGCCACGACGGCGCGTCGATCGCAAGCGAAGGCGTGTTAGACTATATTTACATGTGTATATTGTAACGTTGTATACCACCTCATTATATATATATGTGATAGGCCACCCTTAGAGGGTTGTGCCGGTTCCCCCAAAGCCTATTGTCTTACATGGTATCACGCTACGTTACGTCCGCTTCCGCCTAAAAACCCTAAACCGCCGCCGCCGCCGTCACCGCCGCCGCCGCCGCGCCCGCCGTCGCCGTCGCCCGACTGCTATGACGTCCGCCGCTGCGTCCGGCTCCACCGCCACCGGTTTTCTGCCGGCCTCCCTCGCGGCACTTCTCTCGAGGCCGCTGGATGCCGCCTCCCTTCAGGCGCCGATCGAGACACGGAGCGTCGGCTCCCTCTTCGCGCTCCCGCCGGCTGCTACTTCGCCCGGGCAGGCGCTTGTGGCCCACACCGCCGCCGCCCCGTCAACCGCGGCTGTCGCGCCCTCGGCCACTGCGCCGCTGGTGGCGGAGGACGTCGCGCTGGCAGGCTTCGCGGCGTCAGCCGCGGCCATCGCGCCCTCTGTCACCGCGCCGGCTGCCCCTCTGACTGTCTCCACGGTGGTCTCACCTCAGCCAGTCTCCTCGATGGGATCGCAGCCGCCGCCGCCGTTTCACTTCGGCCGTCTCATCACCATCAAGTTGTCGTCGGACAATTACATCTTCTGGCGCGCGCAGGTTCTTCCGCTTCTTGGGAGTCACTATCTACTTGGCTATGTCGACGGCTCTCTCCCTTGCCCTCCTGCGCTGGTTGACAGCGTGCACGGTCCGGTCTATAATCCGGCTCACCGTGTCTGGACAAGGCAGGATCAGGCGAACCTCTCCTCCATCCAGGGGTCGCTCTCTCCGGCCGTTGCTGGGCTTGTTGTCTTCGCCAAGACGTCCCACGAGGCATGGACTATTTTTGAGCGCTCGTTTGCGGCACAATCGCAGGCTCGTGTATCTGGGCTCCGTCGCCAACTTGGGGAGTGTCAGAAGCTTGACTCCACTGCCACTGAGTTCTACAACAAAGTCAAGAGTCTCGCCGACACGCTGGCCTCCATTGGACAGCCCCTCACCGACTCCGAGTTCAACTCGTTTATTGTCAATGGTCTTGATGAGGAGTATGATGCCCTAGTCGAGATCATCAATGAGAGGGGCAACTCCACGCCCATGCCAGCACACGAGGTCTTTTCACGCCTCCTGCTTACTGAGCAACGAGTTGAGACGCGCCGATCCAGGGGCAACGGCGCCCTCTCGGCAAACGCCGCCACCAAGGGTGGTCGCTCCTCTGCTTCATCCAGGGCTCCTTCGGGGCAGTCACCACCACCCGCCTCGGCCCCTCCTCCTACTGCGATGCTACCAGGGGCTGGCGGTCCACGTGTGTGCCAGCTTTGTGGTCGCGATGGGCACTGGGCCTCGAAGTGTCACAAGCGCTTCCAGCGGGGTTTTCTTGGTCTCGGCAATGACGGGAAGGATACACGCAACTTTGCTCGTCAGGTCGCCATGGCTGATCGTCCGCCGCCGCAGAAGCCACAGGGACACACTCAGTCCTACTCCATTGATCCCCACTGGTACATGGACTCTGGGGCGACAGAGCACCTGACCAGTGAGATGGGGAAGCTTCACACTCGTGAACCCTACCATGGCTCCGACAAGATCCACACCGCCAATGGAGCAGGTATGCACATCTCTCATATTGGTCAAGCATCACTTGTCACTAGACATGCCAATAGGAGTCTTCAACTTCGCAATGTTCTTCGAGTTCCATCTGTGACACGTAATCTTCTTTCAGTTCCTAAACTCACTCGTGATAATAATGTGCTTTGTGAATTTCATCCTTTTGATCTTTTTATTAAGGATCGGGGCACGAGGGACATTCTTCTTAGTGGGCGGCTCTGCCAAAGTCTCTATCGTCTGGAGCATCCTGGTGTCGCTCGCGTCTTCAGTGGAGTTCGGGTATCTCCGTCACAGTGGCATGCTCGTCTTGGTCACCCGGCCACACCTATTGTCCGGCATGTTTTGCGTCGTCATGAGCTTCCTAGTGTGTCTAGTAATAAAGATGTAGCAGTGTGTGATGCTTGTCAGCAGGGGAAGAGTCATCAACTTCCTTTTTCGGAGTCCAGTCGTGAGGTGAAACATCCTTTAGAACTTGTGTTTTCAGATGTATGGGGTCCTGCTCAGACTTCTGTTAGTGGTCATAATTACTATATCAGTTTTGTTGATGCTTACAGCCGCTTTACCTGGCTTTATCTTATCAAACGTAAATCTGATGTGTTTGACATTTTTGTTCAGTTCCAAAAACATGTTGAACGCCTTCTCAAGCACAAAATTGTTCATGTTCAGTCGGACTGGGGTGGCGAGTATCGCAACCTCAACTCCTTTTTTCAGTCGCTTGGGATCACTCACCGTTTAGCATGTCCACATACACATCAGCAGAATGGTTCAGTAGAACATAAGCATCGTCACATTGTTGAAGCTGGTCTGACTCTTTTGGCCCATGCATCTGTTCCGTTTCATTTTTGGAGTGATGCTTTCACCACTGCATGTTTTCTCACCAATCGTACTCCCACTCGTGTTTTGAATATGAAGACTCCCATTGAAGTTCTCCTTAATGAACAACCGGACTACACCTTTCTCAAGGTGTTTGGGTGTGCTTGCTGGCCCCATCTCCGTCCATATAACAAGCGTAAGCTCGAGTTTCGTTCCAAGAAGTGTGTTTTTCTTGGTTATAGCTCTCTTCATAAAGGATACAAATGTCTTCATGTGCCCACTAATCGTGTCTACATCTCTCGGGATGTTGTGTTTGATGAGCATGTTTTTCCCTTTGCCAAACTCCCTGTATCCACTACCGAGCCACCTGTCATGCATTCATCCTCTATTGCTTCTGACCAATTTGATGATGTTGCATATTCTCCTCTATTGTTGCCTAACCATGGTGCAGGCACTGGTCGTGGGGCTCGTTTGGAGATTCTGGAAGTGCCATCTTCCTCTTCGTCGCCATCGCCTTCATCCTCGGCACCTTCTGTTGTGCATGAGGAGCACATGGCGCCCCTGCATGGCCTCGGTTTCCGTGCTCATGCACGGCCGATCGACGTCCTGGCCCGGTCGCCTCTGGCTTCTGGGCTGCCTTCGCCATCGTCGCACCCTGCAACCCCGCCGACTGGGCCGGCCTCCTCGATCCCCGTCTCGCCCAGGGCGTCGGGGCAGTCATCATCAGGCCTGGCCTCGCCCGCCCCTGCCTCGCCTAGGGTGTCTGGGCCCTTCTCACCAGGGCCGGCCTCGCCTGCTCTCGCCTCACCAAGGCCGTCTGGGCCGGTGTCACCGGAGCTGGCCTCGCCCACTCTCGGTTCGCCCATGGCCTCTGAGCCCCTGTCGTCGGGCCAGTCTTCGCCATGCAGCCCGGAGTCGTCTGTCCCGAGCTCGCTTGAGGTGATTCCTGCATCTCCGGCGACCGTCACGTCTCCGTCACCTTCGCCTCCGCCGGCTCCTGCTGCTGCTCTACGTCCACATACGCGCAGTCGGAGTGGCATTTTTCAGCCTAAGCAACGTCACGATGGCACAGTTGCTTGGTTAGCGGCGTGCATGTCTGCTGCTCTCGCAGATCCATCCTCTGAGCCACGCACGTATCAAGCTGCTATGCGCATTCCTCATTGGAGAGAGGCCATGGAGCAGGAGTATCAAGCGCTTCTTCGCAATCAGACATGGACTCTTGTTCCTCCACAATCACGGGTAAATGTCATTGATTCCAAATGGGTTTTCAAAGTGAAGAGGCATTCTGATGGGTCCATTGAGCGCTATAAGGCTCGTCTGGTTGCTCATGGTTTTCGACAGCGTTTTGGACTTGACTATGAAGACACCTTCAGTCCAGTGGTCAAACCTACTACCATCAGACTTCTTCTCTCTCTGGCTATTACTCGAGGTTGGTTTCTTCGTCAGCTTGATGTTCAAAATGCTTTTCTTCATGGTGTCTTGGCGGAGGAGGTTTACATGCGCCAGCCTCCGGGTTTCTCTGATCCGGATCGCCCTGATCATCTCTGTCGTCTGTCCAAGGCAATTTATGGTCTGAAGCAGGCTCCTCGTGCTTGGCATGCTCGTCTTGCAATGGCTCTTCGTGCTCATGGTTTTGCATCATCAACTGCTGACTCCTCATTGTTTCTTCTTCAAAGGCCTGAGGTTACTATGTACTTGTTGGTCTATGTAGATGATATCATTTTGGTCAGCTCCTCTCAGTCGGCTGCTACTACGCTTGTTCGCTCACTTGGTGCTGATTTTGCGGTCAAGGACCTTGGGAAGCTTCACTACTTTCTTGGTGTGGAGGTTACTTCTCGTGATGCTGGCCTTGTTATGACGCAGAAGAAGTACTCTCTGGATTTGTTGCAGCGAGCTGGGATGCTTAAGTGCAAACCGACGACTACACCCATGTCTACCACTGATAAGCTCAATGCTGTTGATGGTGTGCTTCTTTCTTCTTCTGATGCGACAGAGTACAGGAGTATTGTTGGTGGGCTCCAGTACTTGACGATCACGCGACCAGACATTTCCTATGCTGTTAACCGAGTCTGCCAGTATCTGCAGTCACCCCGTGACACTCATTGGTCTGCTGTTAAGCGGATTTTGCGCTATATTCGTTTCACGGTGGCTCATGGTTTGCATATTCGGCCGTCTGACTCTGCTTGTCTTTCAGCATATTCTGATGTAGACTGGGCTGGCAATCCGGATGACAGGCGATCCACGGGGGGTTATGCTGTCTTCTTTGGCTCTAACCTGATTGCCTGGAGTGCTCGGAAACAGGCTACTGTCTCGCGTAGCAGTAGCAGTACTGAGGCTGAGTATAAGGCTGTGGCCAATGCCACATCAGAGATCATCTGGGTACAGTCCTTGCTTCAGGAGTTAAGTATACCCCAATCACAGCCTCCTGTTCTTTGGTGTGATAACATCGGTGCTACATACCTTTCTGCAAATCCGGTATTCCATGCCCGAACGAAACACATTGAAGTTGACTATCACTTTGTGCGTGAACGTGTCTCTCAGAAGCAACTACAGATCAAGTTTATTTCTTCCAAGGATCAACTTGCTGACATCTTCACCAAGCCATTGCCTTTGCCACAGTTTGAGACTTGCAGGCGCAATCTTACCCTTCTAGATTCATTAGAAAGTGGCTAAGATTGAAGGAGGGTGTTAGACTATATTTACATGTGTATATTGTAACGTTGTATACCACCTCATTATATATATATGTGATAGGCCACCCCTAGAGGGTTGTGTCGGTTCCCCCAAAGCCTATTGTCTTACAAGGCGCACGGATCCGCGACGCCTTGATAAAGACCGAATCAGCTCACAAGATCCCACTTGATTGAGCCGCACTCGTCTAATATTTCCACTCGGTGTGATGTGACGAAGGAGAAAAGGTGGTTTGAACATGGAAGCACAACAAAACCCACGCCGATGACTCTAGAAATGGGGCAGAGATACAACCTTGTAAGAGTTGATTACAGTAATCATCAGAGATATACGGCATTTCCCACACAAGAGTGAAAGCAGGACAGAAGGTAAATGAGTCCTAGGCTTTCCTTTACGGGACCATTTTTTTTCCTGGGAAGCCGAAAAAGTTGTAGCTCTCGTTCAAACAGCTCCACTAGAATGGTCGGCTACGTCCACACGATATAACTTGTTGTTCGTTCGTTAGTTACTCCGCCAAGAAAGGGAAACCGTTAAGAAATAATCTAAAGTTTTTACCTATATTTTTAATACTCACGAGCTGCATTGGCGGTGGACTGATTGCGGGCAATACTCGTCGAGCTCGTGCTACATTGCATCGATCCCAGACCCTTTCACTATCAACTCGAAATTTCCGCTTCGCGACATGTATAATAATTCAAGCATTGGATGTTCCTAATGATGATGATACTTTGAACGTATTATAGAACTCAATGCTATTAACACTCAAGTTTCAACTCTGAAACTTTCAGTTATTGCATTCAGTAATTCGGATGTGCACACTTCCTATTGGTGAAACTATCAACTAAATATATTTTAGTGTAACATCTAGCATTATACGTTTTCTATGGAAACGGTGTGTATTCATATTTTCTATTATATCAACAACAAAAACAAAGTCAGAGTTAGCAGGGTGCAGAGGCCGGGAAGTGAAAATCTCCCCATTTTTAAAGAAGTACAAAAGAGGAGATATCATTGTTATGTGACATGCAGCAAATGGCGCCGGTGTCCCTCTGAGCTCCGCGAGATGCGGATCTCCACCCGCCGGCGCCTGACCTTAGCGCCGGGGTGGTCCGCTCCGGTGCCGGCCGGATCTGGATCGCGATTTTCTTGCCTCCGTGCAGATGACGGAGGTGAGGACTCCTCGACGGCCGAGACCTCCGAGGCATCGCGCCGGCGTAAGACTGACGAGGAGCTGGCCGCCGAATTTTGGGCCGACATTGGGTATCCTACATTAGCCTCACGAGTATGGGAGAGACCGTCTTCTAGGCGAGGATCTGCTCAGAAGGATTGTGCACAAGAGGTAAACGGTTCTTCGACCTCGCCGGCAATTCATTCGCGGGGGTCGCCGCCGGCTGCATGCCGGCTCGTGAGGGCTCCGGCTATATCTAGGCCTCTGGTACGGCCCTGGATCGGACCTCTCCCTGCCCCCAGAGTCTCTCCCTCTCGTACTCTGGGAGATGCCATGCCCTCGGCCGGCTTGGCGAGGAGGGCGGTGATCACGCCGACGGCGCCTTCGATGTTTCCTGCGACTGGCGTTTCGCCGGACGAGTCAGGGTGGTCGATGGGCCTGGGCCCTCACCCAATCTCAGGTGCATCACATCCGAACCGTTCTTTACGCATGGTTAATCTCAACCGTTGGTTGTTTCATATGTGGAACAGGGACACTCCCCGCAGAAACCCTAATCTTCCTCGATCCTTCGTGGCTGCCGTCTGCTCGGGGATGGGTCGCGACGCGTCCGCGCCGCCGGGCTCTGGGCAGGTCCGACCTGCAGCCGCTGCGCCGATGCCCTTGGACGCCTCCTCATCTGGTGGCGCCCCTGGCTTCGCACATGGGGTGTTCCCCCCGGTGAGCCCTTCTTCCTCCGCTCAAAGTGTCATGCCGAACCTTCCCCAACAGACTCCAGCATCGGGGCAGCAGCAACAACAGATGTATCAAATGCCGCAGCAGTTCTTTCAGCAGCAACCGATGTATCATGCGCTGCTGGGGTACATGCAGCAAATGGCGCCAGTGTACTCATATCAACCAGCCGGCCCTTTCTTGCAACAGAGCCATGGTCACCCCACTGATGTCCAGCCAATGGCCTTTAACGCTGGTCTGGCAAACTCGGCGGCCGGAGTTCAGACAGGGAATATCCGTCCTAGGAAATCGAAGGGAGGAAAAGGAAATCGGCCTAAGAACCGTGCGGGAAACGCCCCGATCATCGCTGCTCCACCCACCTTGCCTTATCATGGCATACAAGGTGCTCCGGCTTTTGTCTCGGGGCCTCTTGTGACTGCTGCTCCTCTTATGGCACCGGCTCAACAACAACATGATGTGGCTCAAGCGGCACCTGCTCCCAGGGTGAACACGGTAATGACCAAGTTATGGTGTACCAAGTGTCAGTCCGCCAGACATGTGGCTTCAGATTGTGAAACACAGCAGTATTGTTTCATCTGTAACAAGGCGAACCATCCGATGACTACTCGGCGGTGTCCAGCTCTCAAGATGCCTAAGCCGGTGGCGATGCTTTGTGGCTATGGGACTGAGAGCATGGCCTTCTTTCAGATGCCTGACAATGTTTGCAGGGCAGACCTCGCACCACAATCCTCCCCAACGGCTCTTGTTTCGATCTCGGGAGGCTCTATCTCTTCGAGCATTGTGGAGGCAGAGGTTGCTAAGATCGCTCAATATCAGCAACAGTGGACGTGGGAGGCTATCCCTCATGGCCAGAATGCTTTTATCATGTCTTTTCCCAGTGACGAGGTGCTCCTGAGAGTTACTGGTTTCACGGTCTTCATCAAATCACATAATGTCACTTTGGAGTTCAAGGCTTGTCATTCCGAGGAGATTCCGAATCGTTCTGAGCTTATTCCAGTTTGGGTGCATGTACACGGAGTTCCTCACGCTCTCCGGCATTTCTTGGGTCTCTGGGCAGTTGGCTCTGTTATTGGCGCCACTCTTGACGTCGACCTCCTTTGCTTGCGCCGCCGTGGTATTGTGAGGATTCAGGTTGGCGTGCTTAATCTTGATGCTTTTAAGATGAGCCCTGTCAACTCCCTCTCGTCGGATGTGGTTGTTCAGAAGAAGGGCTATGAATTTCGGTACACTCTGGAAGATGATGATTTCCGTGTGGATGCTGATTTTGTGCCTCGTGTTTGGGAGCATGGCGATGATACGGAAGGGGACAAGGAGCATGATCGAGAGGACACTTCAAGGGCTGATGACAAGAGCAAGAGGCCGAAAGTGTCTTCGTCATCAGCTAACACGGCGGCATCATCTTCCTTGGGAGGAGTGGTTCCAATGCAAATCACCTCTTCCACGACCGTTCCTGCCAGTACACATCCATGCTTGGCATCGCGGCCTTTGTCGGGGGACCCGCCAGCGGCAACGGGGCTCGTGCCGCCCAGAACCCTCCCTCGCTTTCCAGCTCTGCACCGCCTCCACCGTCTCAATCGGATGCTTCGCCCATGTCAGCTATTCGGACATGGGTTGATGGGCCTGCGGCGCCCTTGGCGATGGGATCACCGTCGGAGGCTGCTTTGGAGCATCTGACGACACCGACATCGGCTTCTTCTCGGTCTTCTGGTCGTCGGGGTGTGATTTTCTCCCCGGCGGTGCGTGCAGATCATGACATGGCCTTGGCGACGCTTCGGGCGCTGTCTCCTGCGCCGCCGTCGCAGTACGAGGAGGCTGCTCCTACGAACACTGTCATGGAGGATGAGCTGCAGCTTTCATGGTCTCCCGCAGCGTCGACGGGGCCGGCGCTGTCTCCTGCGTCGCCGCCGCGGGATGAGGAGGCTGCTCCTTGTATCGCTGTTATGGAGGATGAGCTGCAGCGTTCTAGGTCTCCCGCTACTACGCCGGAGCCGTCTACACCACCTTTCCGGCCCTCTGGGATGCGGGTTGCTTCGGAGTTTACTCCTTCACCGCCTAGACGTAGCGGCCGCCATGTTGTGGGGGCTGATGGGGCCTCTGCCACTGATGAGGATTCCATGCAGAGGGCCATGCGTAGAACGGCATCGCGGAACCTCGACTTTGATGGTACGTCTCCTTGCAAATCATTTCTATCTTTTGATAAAGCCAAAATGTCTTCAAATATTGCTAGCCTTGGTATTTCATTCGGTAGAAATGATACAGTAGTTGATTTCTCAGTTAAAGCTCTTAAGCAAGTGGAGTTCGACCGGCTTACGGTTGCTCCTAGAACGCTTCTGACGGTGGATCCACTAGTATCAGATGAGGAGGATGAGGAGTCCGATGCCAACCATGAAGGCAGACTCCTCTCTCATCTGGTCAATGATACTACAGAGGTAGACTTTGAAGATACCATGCGTGATTCGATGCTTTGTGAGCTCGTTGCATCGGTACGTAAGAACAAGTCTAACTCTGGTAGTAAAAAGGGTCACCCTAAGAAGAAGACCAAAGTATCCAAACGTAATAAAGTTTCTCCATGAAAGGAATGTTTTGGAATAGCAGAGGTCTTGGTGACTTGGCTAAGTACAAACATATTTCCGATTGTGTTAGGGATCATGCCCTCGACTTCGTGGCAATCTCTGAGTGTAGTAAGCGTGACTTTCCAACCCGTGATTTGGACCATTTTTCATGTGGCAAAGATTACGAATGGCATATCCTGCCGCCTTCAGGGAGGTCCGGAGGTATTCTTTTCGGAATACACTCCACTTACTTGGAACTTCTTTCAACTTCAAAGGGGGAGTATCATATTAAATTCCACCTTAGAAACAAATCCGATAATTTCATTTGGAGCTTGGTTGCCGTATATGGTGCTGCTCAAGATGAATTTAAAGCGGCCTTCCTCAAAGAACTTGTCAATACCTGCAGAGAAAATCCTCACCCCATGCTACTTGGGGGGACTTCAATATTTTGCGATACCAGCAGGATAAAAACAATGATAGGTTCGACACTCGATGGCCGTTTCTTTTTAATGCTGTCATTGACAGTCTTGATTTGCGGGCACTCTCTCTCTCGGGGCGCCAATTTACCTGGGCCAACAATAGATATATCCCGACGTTCGAAAAACTTGATCGGGTGCTAGTCACCACAGACTGAGAATTTAAATATCCATTAGCATCAGTGCGGGCTTTGGAGAGAATTGAGGCCTTATCGGATCATGCTCCATTGCTTACTGATTTTGGTCAAGCAGCACCCACTTCGAACCGCCATCAGTTTAAATTTGAACTGGGGTGGCTCACTAGAGAGGGTTTCCCTGAATTGGTTAAAAAGGTGTGGCAACGCCCAACACGGGGTGATACACCAATTCAACGTTGGAATAATCGCATTCGTGCGTTGCGCCAATTCCTCCTCGGATGGGCTAAACACACCGCTGGGACCTTAGATAAGATCGCGGAGGTGAGGCTTCTATCTGCGGCTGAGATTGAGCAAAAAAGTCATCTCAATGAGTAGCTAGCCCGTCTCTTACGCGAAGAGGAAATCAAATGGTACCAACGGTGCAAGAGCGACTCGTTGGTACTTGGGGATGATAACACGAAGTACTTTCAAATTTTAGCCAATGGCAGACATAGAAAGAAACGAATATTCACCCTTGATCAGGACGAGGGTCGCATTGAGGGGGACGCTCCGCTCAAGGACTTTATTACAAAATACTATAAAGACTTGTTTGGTCCTTCCTCGGAAACTACGCTAGAGATGGATGAGTCTATTTGTCATGACATCCAGCAAGTTTCCGCTGCGGAAAATGAATTCCTAACCTCTGCTTTCACTGAGGAGGAAATACGGACTGCGATTTTTCAAATGAAACACAACAAATCTCTGGGACCGGATGGTTTTCCAGCGGAGTTTTATCAATTTTTTTGGGATATGTTAAAGTCTGACCTGGTTCAATTGTTTAATGAACTGCATGCTCATAGACTAGACATCTTCAGACTCAATTTTGGTGAAATTATCCTTTTACCAAAGATAAAGGATGCCAATCGGGTTCAACAATATAGACCGATTTGCTTATTAAACGTGAGCTTTAAAATTTTCACCAAGGTCGCGACTAACCGGCTGAATGGGGTCGCAGACCATGTAGTCAAACCAACACAAACAGCTTTCATGCAAGGACGGAACATCTTAGACGGTGTTGCTGTCCTACATGAAACTGTTCATGAGCTCCACCGTAAAAAGTTGAATGGGGTCATCTTTAAGATTGACTTCGAGAAAGCTTATGATAAGGTGAAGTGGCCTTTTTTGCTTCAAACTCTTCGTATGAAAGGGTTTTCCGATACTTGGTGCCGATGGGTTGAGAACTTTGTGTCTGGAGGTAGCGTGGCTATCAAGGTGAACGATGACGTAGGCAATTATTTCCAGACTAGGAAGGGGCTACGCCAAGGCGACCCCGCATCACCTATCCTTTTCAACATCGTGGCTGATATGCTAGTTACTCTCATTGAGAGGGCCAAGCTAGCTGGTCAAATCACCGGGGCCATTCCTCATCTAGTAGAAGGAGGCATGTCAATCTTACAGTATGCGGATGACACCATTTTGTTTTTGAATCACGACCTAGAAAAGGCTAGAAACCTCAAATTGTTATTATGTGCTTTTGAGGATCTTTCTGGCCTTAAGATAAACTTTCATAAGAGTGAACTTTTCTGCTTTGGCGAAGCTGCAGAAACTTCACAAGAATATGCTGATATTTTTGGATGCCAACTAGGCCAATTTCCGATTCGATATCTAGGTATTCCTATTCATTATCGGCGTTTGACAATCGCTGAATGGAAACATGTTGAAGAGAGACTGGAGAAACGGTTGGCGAGCTGGAAGGCCAAACTCTTGTCCTATGGGGGCCGACTAGTTCTGATCAACTCGGTTCTTACCAACATGGTCCTTTACATGCTATCTTTTTTTCATCTGCCAAAAGGTGTTCTCCAACGCCTTGATTATTTTAGATCAAGGTTTTTTTGGCAGAGTGACAATGAAAAAAAGAAATATCGCTTGGCTAGGTGGAATATATTATGTCATCCTAAAAGCCAAGGGGGACTCGGAATCCAGGATCTTGAGATCAAAAACATTGCATTGCTCAGCAAATGGGTATACAGATTACTCACTGAGGATGGTGTTTGGCAGGAGATCATTCGTAATAAATACGTTGGGTCCAAAGCAATCTCCCAGGTTTACTGGAAACCAGGTGACTCTCATTTTTGGAGTGGGGTTATGAAATCTAAAGAATTCTTTTTCCAATTTGGCACTTTCTCGGTTAGGGACGGCTGCCAGATTCGATTTTGGGAAGACACCTGGCTCGGGACTACTCCTCTAAATGTGCAATACCCAAGCTTATATCGGATAGTTAGACATAAGTTTGTCACGATTAAGCAGGTATTGGGACAAGAACACCCGGATATTTCTTTTCGCAGAACGATTTCTGGACCCCGTCTGACTGCATGGAACGATTTGCTGACTCGTTTGGGAGCTGTCCAACTGTCGGCTGAATCGGACATCTTTAAATGGAACCTGCATCTGAATGGAGGATTTTCGGTTAAATCCATGTATGATGCATTGGTTCATAACGAGGTTCCATCTGATAATAGAAAATTGTGGAAGCTTAAGATTCCTCTAAAAGTGAAAATTTTCCTATGGTTTCTCAACAAAGGAGTTATCTTAACTAGGGACAATCTAGCTCGACGAAACTGGCAAGGCTGCAAAAAATGTGTTTTCTGCAATCATAATGAATCCATTAAACACCTATTTTTTGATTGCAAGTTTGCTAGATCGGTATGGGCAATAGTCCAAATTGCTTCGAATCTATATCCTCCACGCAGCGTACGGAATATGTCCGGCAATTGGTTGAGGGGAATAGATAAACAATTGTCTAAGCACATTCTTGCGGGGGCGGCTGCCTTATGTTGGGCGTTGTGGCTCACCAGGAATGATATTGTTTTTAATCATAAAAGTGTTTCATCTCCTATGCAGGTAATTCATATATGCTCGCGATGGCTCCGTATGTGATCTATCCTGCAGAGGCCGGAGGATAGAGACCTTTTTATGATGGCTTCTACCCGGTTGGAGTGCTCGGCCAGGGACATTTTTTACCCCCATGGATGGCGGTGTGACCTTCGGATTGGACCGGCATCACCTTAGGCCTCTTTTATCTTTTTTCGCTACTGCTGGCGTTTTTTGCCTTTTTACTTTGGCTTCTAGTACTTTGAAACTTTGGCTGTGTGCATCTAGCTATGCAGAGGCCGGGTGATCTTTGATGCGGTTGTATCAACTCGATATTTCAATTCAATGAAAAGCCCTTTATCGAGAAAAAAAGCAAGGTGCTAACTGCCTAAGAAAGAAAGCTAAGTTGTTAAATGAAGCTGTCTATCCAAGAACTAAACTACAGTAGTATGCTGCTCTCTAGTGGCTAGAGAATGATTTTATTCACCAGTAACCGGAAACAGTTATGAAAAATTACTGCAGATAACCATGGAACCAAAAGCACATCACCTTCCTACTTTTTCAAACCGACAAAGCAGGGCACACACGCATGCCTGACACAACAAACTTTTGTACTTCGAGAGAGAAGCCGGGCAATAAACAAGGAAGCAAGCAACGTACTCCATCATCATCCAATAGAAAAAGAACACTAACCACTTGGATATAACGCCACAATTCTCCCTCGTTTTGTCAGCCAATGGCCGCAACTGCTCGGAACCTGCTCCAATTGACCACGTTTTCGCCATCGCCGCGCGCTGAGTACAAATAGCGCAACCCTTCCGCAATCTACACAGCACCAGCCGTATTCTTCCTAGCAGCTCAGGCAGCCATTACCTTCGGACCAGCGTCAACACACTGAGCAATCCATACATCACACACACAGCGCCAGAGGTTTAATTTAATTAATCGGCCGAGAAGAGCAGAGAAGTGAGCAAGGTAGCAAATGGGGAGGTCTCCTTGCTGCGAGAAGACGGGGCTCAAGAGGGGGCCATGGACGGCAGAGGAGGACATGACCCTGGTGGCTCACATCGAGCAGCACGGGCACAGCAACTGGCGGGCGCTGCCGAAGCAGGCCGGCCTGCTGCGCTGCGGCAAGAGTTGCCGCCTCCGGTGGATCAACTACCTGCGCCCCGACATCAAGCGCGGCAACTTCACCGGCGAGGAGGAAGACGCTATCATCCAGCTCCACGCCATGCTCGGCAATAGATGGTCCACCATTGCCGCCAGGCTGCCTGGCAGGACGGACAACGAGATCAAGAACGTCTGGCACACACACCTCAAGAAGCGACTCGACTCGTCCTCGTCCAAGACGTCCGGCCAGGCAGCGCCTAAGCGCAAAGCCAAGAAGCCTGTGGCTGCAGCGAGCACAGCCGATGGCCCGGCCTCCATGCCAGTGTCGTCACCGGAGCAGCCCATCTCGTCGTCCGCCACCGATTACTCGATGCCGTCGTCGTTGGAGAACACAGACAGCTTTACATCGGAGGAGTTTCAGATTGAAGACAGCTTTTGGTCGGAGACACTGGCAATGACGGTGGACAGCTCCGGTTCCGCCATGGAGGCCGGCGTCACCTTGGGCGCAGACAGTGCATCGCCGTCGTCCAGCAACGACGAGATGGACTTCTGGGTCAGACTGTTCATGCAGGCTGGTGAGGTGCAGAGTTTGTCTCAGATTTAGGCAGAGGACATCGGCTCCTCGGCTAGTTTCTTGTTCATTTTTTTGTCTCTCGATATTCTTTAAAATCTTTGGCATCTGATCATTTGGTGGGTGTATACCTGTAAAACGGGAGAGCTTGTGAAGGGAACAATAATCGTTCGTAGCGGTGTTCATCCAGCAAAAAATGTGTCACGGCACGAGTGTTGCAAACTTCTTCTTTGTTGTATGCCTACAAGAATTGGCGTCCAATTGATACCCTTCTGTTTTGGAAAAATATGTCTTTGATTGCTTTGTGATACTAACATTTTAGAAGCTATCAAAAAAAAATAATTGGTTGTCACCGTGGAGGGGTGAAGTTGTAGATGTGTGCTTTCCCCAGTGACCGGCAAAACCAGAGTCTCGGAGATGCCTTGTCAGGAGACAGTCCGGTCGTCCGTTTGGCGGAGCCGGCATGGTTTCGGTAAGCTGGTGGTTTGAAGTTTTTCGTCAAAGTCACTAAGTAGGGAACAACGAGTAGTGCCATTTGAGTTTGTGTTTGTGGCTACCTCGACTAGAGGTGTCTTGGTTTAGGGTGCAAAATGTTCCATGACGATCGGGTGGACTTATTGTAACTATGTGTTCAGTATTTATTTTTCCTTGTTTAACATAACTAACTCAAAATAAATTTAATCTAAATTGCAAAAATGCAAAATCTTTACTTTTGGTTAAAGGAAAAGTGAAATCCTGATTGGTGCTAACTCGCAAAAACAAAACCTTTGATTGACGCCATGGCAGAAGAACTCGAGTTGTCTTTCCTCAAGATAAATGAAACCGATAGTAATGTATGTAGCCTCCAACAAAGATACAAATTGTATACTGTGAATTTTCTTCCCCTGCGTGTTTTTAAAACTTTTGGAAATGATTGTCTACATCAATTAAACGGCCCGACACGCAACCGTGGATATGTATCTTTCGAGCTGTCCTTCATCAATAGATTGCAGATACATGATTATTCTACAAGCTAATCATCACCTACATCGTGCTGTTGGCTAATTTCATAGACAAAGCTTAGTGATCATTCCCAAGGAGAGCAGGTATACGCACGGCCGCCGTCAACGGACTCAAATTAAGCCGCCCCTGTGGGCAGCTAGCGGCCAACTGACAGTTGCCAACTTGAGCGTACAATTGAACAAATACAAGGCTAGACGGCTACCATGCACCGACTGCAACACTTTTTTTGCTAGGAAGACATGTAACTTTATTCAATTATTATAGGTGCAGGTGATGCCAGTGGTTCAACATCAATCTTGTCTGATATATACTTTACATCCATCATATTCTAGATTTTGGCAAAATATAATTTGATTTGAATATGGGTAGGCGAAGGCAAGAAGAAAAGTTAAATTTACTTGAGCGTCTGATAATATATGATTTTGTTTGGCTATGGGTAGTGGAAAGTAAGAAAAAAATATTTAGTTGAGATTTTGGTAAAAAAAATGATTTTGATTGAGCTAATGCAAGATGCGGTTTGGGGAAAAGGACCGGTATGGTTTATATTATTTCAGGTTACTTATGTTGGTTTTTTTTTATTTTGTGCGACATTGGTTGAGACTACCCAAAAAACAATAGAAAACCAAATGAGGTAGGGGGCGTGGGGAGGATAAATCGAGAGAGGAGGTGAGACGAACCTACCAACTCCCCTTTAATAGTAGAATTAATGCTCTCGATAAATGGTCTCAGAAAATACAAAGTAGTTCCTATAATATTACAAATAAATGTATTAAAATATTTTCTCCATGGTATCAATCTTTACAAGATGAGATAATTCTAGGACATCAATGAGATTGTGATTGGGACAGAGCATCAAAACTGTCACTCGTTCATGCGCACAAACTTGATTACCAATAGTTTCTGAAAACCTCTTGAGTCGCCCATCCAAATAGAGGGGAAGTCATAATCGATGACAGACATGGGCCAAGAACAATCCCTATAAGTGCAGGTTGTAGAACCACGATGTCTTCAACATAGCATCAACAAAATATTTCGGCACTGCAAAGAATCAAACAAACTCAAAAAAAAACATAAGACACAATAACAGAAACTCATCATATCTGAATAAACGGATTTGCGAGGATGGAGACATCTCTGCCTCCAAAGCACCACCATGGTAGAGAGAGAAAATATATTCGAAAAAGCAACAATGTGACCACAAATCTCTCAGATCTGAAGTCCCTTGACCTCTGAATGCCAAGATGGCAGCCGAAGGCGAGGGGACCTGATAAATCTCTCGCTCTCCCTCTCCCTCCCTCTCTTTCTTTCCCACGCCCTCTCCCTCTCCATCTCCCCCTTCCCCTCTCTCCCCTCCCTCTCCCTCCCTCCCTCTCTCTCTCTCTCTCTCTCTCTCTCTCTCTCTCTCTCTCTCTCTCTAGGTTTCTCTTGCCCCTTATCCACGGTGCATGTAGGCGCTGCCAGCCCGAAGAAGGGTTTTAATTTCATGTCAAGCGACCCACCCTCTAAAACAAATTCTATATGATATGTTCAAATTGGTGGGAAAAGCATCCTGTCTTGCTATAGGCCGGCCCATTTCATTGTTTTCGGTTATAGTGTGATGGACTCTAGGAACGCTTTTCTCCAAAAAAAAGTCCTTCATCTCGTTTTCTTAATTTTTGATTGGTTTTTGGTTTCCATCATTTTTAATGTGTAGATATTTTTCGGATTCGTGAATAATTAGAAAATTAGTGATTTTTTTTACAAATTTCACGAATTTTATAAAAAAACATGGATATTTTAAAAGTGTCATATTTCCATAAAATCTGTTAAATGTAAAAAGGGAATGAAAATAAAATAAAACAAGAATTAATGGAAACTAGAAAAGCAAATATCCAAAACATACTAATCCAAAAAAAAACTTAAAAGGAAAACAAAATGAAAAGAGATGAAGAAACCTTAAAAAATACCTTATAGGGAAAAAAAGTGAAATTTTAATGGGCTCGGTCCGCCAATGCCCTTCATGTGTGATTTCCCACTATTTCATGTAATGACCGCTCCGCGGTGCATGTAGGCATTGACAGCCCGAACAAGGTTTTAGTTTCTTGTGAAGCAACCCATCCTCTAAAACAATTATATATGATGTGTTCTGCATCAAATTGGTGGGGAAACACACACCCTCTTGCTATAGACCGGCCCATTTCATTGTTTTTGGTTATGGCGTGACACACTCTACGGACGCTTTTCTCCGGTTTTTTCCTTTATCTCGTTTTCTTGATTTTTGTTTGGTTTTTCTGTTTCCATCATTTCTAATGTGTGGATACTTTTCAGATTCGTGAATAATTTTAAAATTAGTGAACAGCTTTTCAAATTTCATTAATTTTATAAAAAAACAATGATATTTTAAAAGTGCCATATTTCCATAAAATATGTTAAATGTAAAAAGGGAATAAACAATAAATAGTAAAATAAAATAAGAATTAATGGAAACTAGAAAACCAAAATTCCAAAACATACTAATCCAAAGAAAACCTAAAAGGAAATTGCATAGGAAAAAATAGAAAGAGACAAAGAAACCTGAAAAAAAAACTTATAGGATAAAATGTTAATGGGCTCGGTCTGCCAATGCCCTCCATGTGTGAATTGCCCGCTATTTGATGTAATGACCGCTCCTTATGTGATTTGCCCGGTACTTGATGCAATGAGCGCCAAACAGGGTTTGCCAGTATTTATTACCTTATAACCTTCCATAATCCTTAAGAAAGTTGTAAACTGAGTATCTCCTAAATCAAACTTTTAATGATTTTTTCTTTGCTAATTCTCACCATCTTTTGCATACAAACCTCCATCTTCAATTGCATTTACAACATGATGCATCAGATTAATTCAAACCATGATACCAACAAATTCACACAAGTATTGGTACTAAATAGTGAAGCCATATATGGCCACCAAATATAGATGAAGCGGTAAACATAATTAATTGACATAACATGCCTGTGTTGGATTTGAATCCTTCAACTCCTTGCTTCACACACTTTCAAAGACACCCACATAACACTAGCCCTAAAACTTAGCTGAATCTCTCTCTCTCTCTCTCTGTGTGTGTGTGTGTGTGTGTGTGTCTTAAACCCTAGGTTTCTCTCGCCCCTTGTCCAGGGTGCATGTAGGCGTTGTTAGCCCGGTTTCAATTTCATGTGAAGTGGCCCATCCTCTAAACCAACCCATCAAAGAAATTATATATGATGCATTGTGCGTCAAATTGGTGGGGAAACACACACACGCGTTTGCTATAGGTCGATCCAATTCATTGTTTTCGGTTCTGGAGTAACACATTCTACGGGGGCTTTTCTCTAATTTTTTGACTTTATCTTTTTTTAGTTGGGTTTTTGTTTTTTATTTCCTTCATTTTTTTAATGTGTGAATATTTTTCATATTTGTGAATTTTTTAAAAATAAGTGAAGAATTTTTAAAATTTCACAAATTTTCTAAAAAAACAAATACTTTAAAAGTGCGAACTTTTTATATTTGTGAATTTTTTCATATTTTCACAAAAAATGTCAAAAAAACAAAAAGGGGGAGAAAATGAAACAAAAAATGAAAGAAAAAGAATTGATGGAAACGAAAGAATCAACCAAAACATACAAATTAGAAAATGAAAGAAAAACGCAAAGGAAAAGAGACGAAGAAACCCGAAAAATACTTTATAGGAAAACAAGTGAAATGTTAATGGGCCCGATACGTCGATGCCCTCCATGTGTGATTTGCTTGCTATTTGATGCAACGAGCGCTTCGTGTGTGATTTGCCCGTTATTTGATGAAGTGGGCACCAAATGGGGTTTACCTTATAACCTTCTATAATCCTTATGAAAGATTGTGAGATGTCGTAACTTCTAAATCAAACTTTTAATGAATTTTTCTTTGCTAATTCTCACCATCTTTTGCATACAAAAGAGTGTACCGCGGGTGGTTAGATTTCTTGTGATGGAAAAACCCACTAGGGTTCAAGTACTACACTTGGCACCGGTGGTCGCATTTTCATGGATTTATTTTAGGCCTTCTCATGACGTGCATCCAGTGGGAGGAGACGTTCCCGTTGACTACAAAAGCGTTTGTGGTGACTTCGCCAATCTCAAGATGTAGTGCTCATGTGCATATGTTTGTTCATGGGGTTGAGTATATGTGTGTGTACGTTAGCATCAGCATTTGTTTTGTGTTAAAAGTGCATTTTAAACCATGATGCATCAGATTAATTCAAACCATGACACTCATAAGTACGGCAGTGAAGCCATATATGGCCACCCAACATAGATGAAGCGATAAACATAACAAATTGGCATAACATGCTTGTGTTGGACTTGAATCACTCAACTCCTTGAGATGTGCTTCACGCACTTTCAAACACACACACATAACACTAACCTTAAAACTTAGGTAAATCTCTCTCTCTCTCTCTCTCTCTCTCTCTCTCTCTCTCTCTCTCCAAATGGCTACGTGCATGCCTATTTGTAGGCTTTTACAAACCGACCTAACCATGGCGAGTTGTTTACTCATGCATGCTTAAATAGCTTCCTCGCACACTAGATTTTAGAACTAATGCAAACCCCAACTTTGCTTTTACTTTCCCTTTTGACTATTGTTACTGCCATGCAGCTATGATACAACTTGATGACAAGTTTTGGGCAAGTTGTACTAGCTACTCATGTCTGACATGCATGAATATATAATGTGCAAATTTTTAGGATAATGACAAGATTAATTTTAAAATTTCCACCTTAATCTTATCATATCAACATCTTATAATCATGTAGATCGCCTCCATCATGTGACTCACCTTGTGACGGCTTCCCACCACAACATGTCTAGAAAAAGCATCACATTGTGCTTGTCAACCTCACACTGACTCCATATATTGATGGAATCACACTATCATTGTCGGCTTCACACCTACTTTCTGTCGTCATCACACTGATACTTCTTATGACAATAGTATCACACCTCTTCGGCATCACGTCGACCTTGCCTAACGATGGTTCCACACCACCGCCTTTTTTGTCTCAAATTAACGCTTCATATGACAATGGTATCACGCCACTATCGTTTGTGCATAATCCCTAACTGCATCACAACGCCAAGCGTCTACTCACCTGAACTCCCCTCACATCATTTATTTTAGACCTCTCATATCCATCCCCTTGAGGAGCTCCCCTCTCACATCATTTGGTTGTCGCAACACTTTATTGCTCGTAAGAAACTAGTAGTCAAACTTTCTTTCCCTTTTGACTGTTGTTACCGCCATGCAGCTATGATATAGCTTGACTAGAAGCTTCGAGCAAGTTGTACTGCCTACTCTTGTCCGACATGCATGAATATAGTATGCATTGAGGACCCAATGGCCTCCTTCGGGGTCAACTGCTGACTCCACTAAATAGAACCTTCTTGATGACGTACTTATCATCTATCGGTTATAAAAGTTCACATATATGCCCAACAAGCGTCAACAATTTCACCGCAAAATCATTCATGGAGTCTCCATAAGCCATCTTTATGTTATCAAATTTGAGCGCAAGGACCGGATCCTTACCTCCCATACACACTTGGTGCCCACATGCATGGAGCATAGCACCACCCACACATTAGATGTGTCTCCTTCCCTACAACATGTAGAAGCGACGTGTCATCGATCAAATGGGTGATGATTGTCAAGGTCAACTCCTCCTTGCTCTCATCAACTGCCTTGGACAAGCTATCCCGATCAACAACACCCCCCATGCATTGTTTCCTCGCATAAGGTACGCCATCCTCATTGCCCAAACCATGTAGTTCAGCATTGTTAGTTGTGAGAACGTAATCTTACCCATTGTTGTTGTCGCTATCGTCGTTGGGTTTCCTAAGCCATTGGTCACCGCGGATCCACTCGGTACGACGTCACATGACATCATCTTCATAATTACCTAGCTCTGATACCAAATGTTAATGTTGACTCACTCAACTCCTTAAGATGTGTTCTTCACACACTCTCAACGACACCCACACAACTCTAGCTCTGAAGCTTAATTGAATCAGGCACCTCCTCCTCATCTCTCTCTCTCTCTCTCACACACACACACACTCACTCACTCACACACACACACACACGGCTCGCACAAGTACACAAGTTGCTTTGTTGATTTGCTACCTTGCACAGTCAATTCTATTTTTGATGCACTATAAGCCTGCTTGACAAATGATGATGTGCATGCCTGATTATATTCTTTCGCAAACCAACCTTAGCATGGTGTGTTGTTTACTCATGAAAACTCATGCCTGGATAGCATCCTTGCATACTAGATTTGTAAAGTCAATCCGAACTCCAACTTTGCATCTACAACTGCCTATTGCAACACTTTCTTACTAACAACGACAACTTGCAGTAATACTTCCATTCCATTTTGACTGCTCTTACTACCATGCAACCATGATTTAGCTAGATTAAAAGCTTTAGGAAGTGTCCACTAGCTATTCCTATTTGACATGGACGCATATATAATACACATGTGTTTAAGACAATGACCAGATTAATTCTAACAACCTAAACTTGTTCATCATCCGTCAAATGACGCGACGTTAACTGTTATCCTTCGTTTTCATGACAATGTTGAATTCATCATTCACAATCCACATAATTTGAGTGATGGAATCGAGTCATGAGATCTCATCAACCACTCCTTATGAAGGATTATTGGTGGTCATACATAGACGTGGCCACCCAGGACTTTCCATAGCGAATGATATCACTATGACAATAAGAGAGAACTCTTAGCACATTGGTTTGGAGCTTTGAAGGTAAGAGATCCAAGAAATTATAACAGCAAATCTACTAGATTCCATAAAGAGATCCTCCCTTAGAAATTACCAATATGAATGGTAAGGGGAAAACCACTCCAGTAAACTTCCTATAGCACCTTCTATCCCTAAAAGATATATAAAATACATTGTACGATAGCATTCATATTTAGTGCCGGGAGGAGGGGTTAGAAAGCTCTCAAAACTAGGGACTCGATGGCTAGGGAGAAGTTCAGCTCCACCGAGCCCCCTTGTTTAATAGCGGGCTGAAAGAGAGAAGTTTTAGCTTCATAGGGCCCATGGTTTATGATGAATCCTACCATATTTCCCCGAAGGCCTGATTCCCACCACGTGTGTGACCACCATGTTTTCTATTCGCTCGTATGTTGCCCATGAAAACCTCTCACCTCGCTCCCTTTACCTCTTTTATGCTCCTTTCAGACCCAGAGTTGCCTCCGTCTCTTCATGTTACTACTCTAACCTCGTCCTGATCCCCCTCCCCGTGCAACCACATGGTTAACCCCCGCAGGCTTCCTCCTCCTGTGCCCCACCTTGTTGTAACTTCGATGACATTGCAACATGTGCGAAGATGGATGACACCCACCCTGTTGCTGACACTATGGTGTCGAGCCCCTATTGTATCCTCTCTCGTATGATAACTTTGTCCACCCGCGTCGGCGCAGCTTCCTCCTCTTCTATCGGATACTCCACACATGACTACGATGAAACCGCAACCCGGGTTGAGTTGGAAGACGTTGTCAAGGTCATCACAGAGATGGACACTGCCAAGGTAGAGGCCAAGAATAAAATAGAAGTATGTTTTTGTTGGGGAACATAGTAATTTCAAAAAAAATTCCTACGCACACGCAAGATCATGGTGATGCATAGCAACGAGAGGGGAGAGTGTTGTCTACGTACCCTCATAGACCGTAAGCGGAAGCGTTAGCACAATGCAGTTGATGTAGTCGTACGTCTTCACGGCCCGACCGATCAAGCACCGAAAGCATGGCACCTCCGAGTTCTTGCACACTATCAGCTCGATGACGTCCCTTGAACTCCGATCCAGCCGAGTGTCGAGGGAGAGCTCCGTCAGCACGACGGCGTGGTGACGATGATGATGTTCTACCGTCGCAGGGCTTCGCCTAAGCACTGCTATGATATTATCGAGGAGGACTATGGTGGAGGGGGGCACCGCACACGGCTAAGAGATCAATGATCAATTATTGTGTCTACAGGTGACCCCCTGCCCCCGTATATAAAGGAGTGGAGGAGGGGGAGAGGGTCGGCCCCTATGGCGCGCCCTGGAGGAGCCCTACTCCCACTGGGAGTAGGATTTCTCCCCTTCCATGTAGTAGAAGTAGCAGACAAGGAAGAAGGAGAAGGAAGAGAAGGAAGGAGGGGGCGCCGCCCCTCCCCCTAGTCCAATTCGGACTAGTCATTGGGGGGGCGCGGCCTGCCTCCCTCTTTCCCCTAAAGCCCAATAAGGCCCATATACTTCTTCCCCTGTATTCCCGTAACTCCTCGGTACTCCGAAAAATACCCGAATCACTCGGAACCCTTCCGATGTCCGAATATAGTCGTCCAATATATCGATCTTTACGTCTCAACCATTTCGAGACTCCTCGTCATGTCCCCGATCTCACCCGGGACTACGAACTCCTTCGGTACATCAAAACACATAAACTCATAATATAACTGTCATCGAAACCTTAAGCGTGCGGACCCTATGGGTTCGAGAACTATGTCGACATGACCGAGACACGTTTCCGGTCAATAACCAATAGCAGAACCTGGATGCTCATATTGGCTCCTACATATTCTACGAAGATCTTTATCGGTCAAACCGCATAACAACATACGTTGTTTCCTTTGTCATCGGTATGTTACTTGCCCGAGATTCGATCGTCGGTATCTCAATACCTAGTTCAATCTCGTTACCGGCAAGTCTCTTTACTCGTTATGTAATGCATTATTCTGTAACTAACTCATTATCTTCATTGCTTACAAGGCTTATAGTGATGTGCATTTACCGAGAGGGCCAGAGATACCTCTCCAACAACCGGAGTGACAAAACCTAATCTTGAAATATGCCAACTCAACATGTACCTTTGGAGACACCTGTTGTCACGACCAATATGCGACCCTATCCAAGAGGAACTCGAAGGTCCCACCAAGGATAGACCCGCATATTGAAATGCTTTTGCAAGGTGGATATCATTACATCAACATTACATAATAGACAGGGATACATACATAAGGCATACAATGCCACATGAATACAACATCACAATACATAAGAGCAACATCCGACTACGGATGAACACAAACAGAAACTCAACGACATCCACCCTGCTAGCCTAGGCTGCCGACCTGGAACCTATCCCCTGATCGAAGAAGAAGCAGAAGAACAACTCCAAAACAAGTAAACATCGCTCTCGTGTCATGATCATTGCATAACCTGTACCTGCAACTGTTGTTGTAGTAATCTGTGAGCCACGAGGACTCAGCAATCCCATTGCCATGGGTATCAAGACTAGCAAAGCTTAATGGGAAAGGAAGGGGTAAAGTGGTGAAGTTGCAGCAGCGTCTAAGCATATATGGTGGCTAACATACGCAAATAAGAGCGGGAAGAGAGCAAATGGAACGGTCGTGAAGCTAGCAATGATCAACAGGTGATCCTGAACTCCTACTTACGTCAAACATAACCCAAAACCGTGTTCACTTCCCGGACTCCGCCGAAAAGAGACCATCACGGCTACACACACGGTTGATGCGTTTTAATTCGGATATGGTGTCAAGTTATCTACAACCGGACATTAACAAATTCCCATCTGCCACATAACCACGGGCACGACTTTCGAAAGATAATACCCTGCAGGGGTGTCCCAACTTAGCCCATCACAAGCTCTCACGGTCAACGAAGGATATTCCTTCTCCCAGGAAGACCCGATCAGTCTCGGAATCCTGGTTTACAAGACATTTCGACAATGGTAAAACAAGACCAGCAAAGCCGCCCGATGTGCCGACAAATCCCGATAGGAGCTGCACACATCTCATTCTCAGGGCACACCAGATGAGCCAGACGTCGGGTTGGCATAGACCCTGGTTACCCAGGGGGCGCCGGACATCACTCAGGTTGGACCAACACTCGAAGGAGCACTGGCCCGGGGGGGGGGGGGTAAAATAAAGATGACCCTCGGGCTCTGGAAACCCAAGGGCAAAAGGGCTAGGTGAGGCAAATGGTAAAACCAAGGTTGGGCCTTGCTGGAGGAGTTTTATTCAAAGCGAACTGTCAAGGGGGTCCCATAAATCACCCAACCGCGTTAGGAACGCAAAATCCGGGAACATAACACCGGTATGACGGAAACTAGGGCGGCAAGAGTGGAACAAAACACCAGGCATAAGGCCGAGTCTTCCACCCATTACCAAGTATATAGATGCATTAATTAAATAAGAGATATTGTGATATCCCAACATAATCCTGTCCACCATGGAGCAATCTTCAACTTCACCTGCAACTAACAACGCTATAAGAGGGGCTGAGCAAAGCGGTAACATAGCCAGACAACGGTTTGCTAGGAAAGGTGAAAAAGGTTAGAGGCTGACATGGCAAATTGGGAGGCTTGAAGAGCAAATGATAGGTAGCGCAGCATAGCGATAGAACGAAGCAACTAGCATAGCAATGATAGTAATGCGATCCAGGGTGACGGTCATCTTGCCTGAAATCCTGCAAGGAAGGAGAACGAGTCCATGAAGAAGACGAACGGACGTAGTCGAACGAATCCTCACAACTCCGGAACGAAACCGAAGCTAACGAGAGAAGCAAACCGGAAAGGAGGAAACAACATGGTAAATGCACAAGCATAATCAAGGCATGATGCACAATCAAGTATGATGCATGTCCGGTTTAAATAGGCATGGCATGGCAAAGTGCAACAAACGATACCACAAGTTAAGTGGACCTCAATATGCAACGAGTTGCATATTGACGAAACACCACATTCAAGTATTTAGTTCACTCTCGTTTATGCTACTCATCAATATTAAATGTTGTTAAACATGTCAAGAGGTGAAGCATAAGGAAACTACCTAACTAGGCCAGTTTAAATGAGGCCAGAACAACAAACAACAATTCCGGAAAATCCCCATGTGCATATTTTGAATTAGCTACTGTTCTGTCCTAAAACATATTTTAAAGTTGTTAAATAGGAAAATAAAGTGGACCATGTTAAACTAGGAATTTTTTCCACCCCATTTACATATAAAGTTTATTTAAAACCGAGCTACGGTTATTTAGTTATGAAATAAAACATTTTAGCATGGCATTTAGCAAATTAAATGTAAACATCATTTTAAACATTTTTAACATGGATTAAAGTTGCAAATTATTAATCTACATAAAATTCTAAGCATTTTACATGTTTAAAACATTTTAATCCGATGCACGGTTTGTGAGTTATTAAATGCATGAAGAACAGGGGTTTTTTTGTAAAACTGTAAATCACTGGATAATTGGACAAATTCACAGACAGGGAAAAAAATACATGCAGGCCGAATCTGGAGCAGGGGCTGAACAGGGCAGCTCACCCATGGGCTAAGTCACGGCTTGTGGAGAGGCCTCGCAAGCCCTGGCACTACTGGGCTGGCGCGGTCAACGCGGGGCGGGGTGCTCATTCCCGAGCCGCCGCTCGATGTAGAGGAAAACACACAGAGGAGGCGAGACATGGGGCAGCTTCAGGCGATCCAGGGAAGTGGCGGCGTGCACAGGAGGTCGGGGATGGACGGGTTCATGGCGGAGGCGGCGAGATCCAGCGGTCCCCGGCCGGATCTGGCGCGGAACGACGGCGAGGTCCTGCGTGGGAGCTCCATGAGGGAAGTGGCAACTGCTGTTACCTGAAGAAAAGAGGGAGAGAGAGATTCAGAGAGGGAACATGGAAAGGAGAAGGAGGAGAAGGAAACAGAGGAGGGACGCGGCTGTCCTGCTGGTTCTGGTCGCCGGCTACGGAGCCGATGAGGCCGCAATCGGCATGAGGGCGCTGCTGCTGCTTGAAGGAGACGAAGGCGCGGCGACAGATCGAAGGAAAAGGCTGGCCATGGTGTCCTGTGGAGGCAACAGAGAGAGATGAGCGGGGAAAAGAGAAGAAATACAGAAAGGGAAGGAAGAGCAGGGAGGAAGGGCGCGGTCCTGCGTGCTCGGGGCGAGGGCGCCATGGATCGAGAGAGGGAGCTTGAGCTCCTGGTTGCTGCCGGAGGACGATGGGATCCTTGTCGGTTGCTTCGGTTGCCGGCGAGAGAAGTGGCTCGGGGTCATGGACGATCGAGGAGGGCGATGGTTGCGCTGGTTGGTGGGACGACGAGATCCAGGGGAGGCACCAGTTGGTTGGGCGTGGAAACTGAGGAGGAGCGGTGGCGGCTGAGGATGGGATAAGATCCCTAGTTTCTAGGGTTGATCTGTTTAAATAGCAAGTAGGTAAATAGAAGGGGCATTTGGTCCCTCCGATTTTAATCGGACGAACGAGAATAAATAGCTTAGGAGAGTCCAACGAGAAACCGATGATGATAAAGGGATGTTTAGGGATGATCCGGACCTGTTGGTCATGACCGAGCGGTTCGGGTTCGGGGCAAGTTTCGGACGTGCGCGAGGGGGGCTACAAGCTGGCAAGAGAGGTTAGGTGGTCGGACAAATGGGAAATGAAAACAAGGTTGGTCTCAGAACGGTCAACGCAAGCAAGGGGAAAACGCGGCAACTACGAACGGATGCAAGCTTTATGAAAACATGCAGATGCAATGCGCATGATGCTATGAGATTAAATGCAAGACATGAACAAAAAGCAAAACAAACGACAAAAACCCAAACACGAAGGAAATAACATATCACATAGCTAGAAATGGCAAGAGTTGGAGTTACGAATATGGAAAGTTGTATCCGGGGCGTTACAACACTCCACCACTACAAGAGGAGCTCGTCCCGAGATCTAGGATGGCACCGGAGGGAAAAGGAAGAGGAAGATAAGAGGTAAACTAAGTTGCTTTTTCGACAAACGAGTGAAACCATGAACCTTGAGATGTTGAGCAAACTGAAAGAAAGAAAACAACGAAGATGAGCAAAGTTGAAAACACTCCATGAGAAAAAGGAACAAGGGATACGACGAGAACCAAGAGGTTTAGTGATAAAATAGATATTGAAACCACTCCAGTTAAAACTAGATAGAGAAGGAATAAGATTGATATAATTTTGGCAGCACTCCGACTGTAAATGGAAGGAATTGAACATGAACTTGAGAAGATGGGATGATATTTGATGAAATCAACAACACACTGCCTCCGGAACTATTGAAACAATGGCACAAGGTGTAAGAAGGATTTTAGACAACAGTCCGGTTGAAAAGAGAGGCAAAACTTGACAAGTTGAAAGAACTTGAATGAGAACACAACACTCCGGTTAAATGGATAAGGAAGGAAAATAACATGATCTTGACAAAACGAGATGATGGGTCAACGAGAGCAACATCACAATGCCTCCAGAAGAAATGAAAGAATGGAATGGAATGAACGGAGAGAAACAAGATCTTGAAAGAACACGCTTACAAGAAATGCTAGAACGGAGTTGTTGGAAAACCAACAACGAAACGAATAAGCTTGTAGTGGGCTTATGGAAAACATCCCAAGACTAAGAGGTGAAATTCTGCCACTAACAAAAAACAATTGCTTGTTTGATATCAAGGAAGAGATGAAAACTTCTTTCGCCGAGAGGATAGGAGAAACTCGGATCATTGATAAGCACCACAAATAGCAACATTCCTTAGGGAAGGCTTTAGGTGAAATCTATACCAAGATAACTCCAAAGAAGAGATTCATGGATTTAAAATACCTCATTCTTGGCAACATGTGAATCGCGAAGGGAAATTGTCAAGAGTGACATAACACCACCTCAAAAGATAAGATAGAAAGAATTGCGCTTCGGATGCAAGATGAAGAATGCTTGAACTCCACAAAACAAAACATGTGTTGAGCACCATGTTTAATTTTGAGTATAGCTTGGCTGATCTTAACTTCAAGAGAAATCTTGAAGAACAATTGAAGAATGAAAAGAATCCTTGACGAACCACCATGTAGAGCCTCCATGAAGAACTCCGGTAATAGAAGGATGATAAAAAGAAAGAGAAGTTGAAAACACAAGGTGAAGCCTTGCAATGATTTAGATGGAGCTTCGCGACGATAATGCGAAAAAACTTGGAACTCCGGAAGAAAGATGAACAACATATAACTGAGAAATTGATGTCACGGACAAACTTCGGTAGAAAAGAATTAAACACTTGGATGAAACAATAATAAGAATTATGTTATGCGTATCCTTCATCAATTTAAGTTGATGACAAGAAACGGATTTGGCATACTACTTATTCCCGTAGAAAAGATTAAGAGAGATATACCACAAACTTGAGAAGGTATTGATGGAACCACTGGTGTGATTTGGAAACAACAAATATTTGATATGATAACGAAGGAAGTGAAATCTTGAATGAACCACTGTAAGAATTGAAAATGAAAGTAGCAAAGGCACAATTCACCGGGAAGAATTGGAAAATGAATGAAGATACTTGAGGGGATTTAGATACATGAGAACAAAGAGATCATGAACTGGTTAAAGGGTATTTGAACGATGCATCGGAAGAATTCGAGAACGAGAGTTGAAAGCTGAGACTGAATAATTCTGAGATGATGGGCTACGGAGAATGAATCTGAAAGGACTCTTGAATTGCTCCGGATGGGTGAAAAGAATTTAAGAGAGCCATGAATCTTCGAGAGAAGGGACAAGATTTAGAGGAAACACTTCTTCGGTCTTCAAATGTTGAGAATGAAGATGAGAACCACCATGACAATTTATGAGACACTCCGGAGCAAAGAAGAATAGAAATGTTGAACCAACGATGAAAATGTTTTAAAAGCGATCTTGAAGAAGGAATATGACTGATGATAATTCATTCTTACGTCAAACTTGGAAAAGAATTTGGGAATAGCTCCGGGAAAATAGGAAGAGTCAGGTAGGATCCTGGGAAAAGACCTGTGGGTTAGGGCCCACTCAAAAGGAAACACCGTTGAACAATTTTAAAGAGAGGTTGCACCGGTTGAATTAAATGGCTTGAATGAGATAACAACCTCGAAATATATTGAGCAGATTAAGAATGGAAACACAAGTCTTGTGAGATATCTTCAGCACTCTAGAACAAATGAATAGGAAGAAGTGAATGATTAAGAGGTGCATCGGCATGAGAAAGCATTAGAAAACGAGGAAAGGAATATGATGAATATCGAAAGCTTGAATTGGATCCACCGGAGAAGAAACAACAATGAAGGATGATGAACTTGAAACTGTTGAGCATCTTCATGGGAAATCACCGGATAAGAACATTGAAAGAAAAGAATGAAGAGACTTCTCTCAAATAAAAGGATACATGATTAAGATATCTGAGTCCTTGAAGAAAAAGGGTGGGAGGGCGGGAAAAACACAGGCAACTTGGGACAGATGAAATAAACACCGTTGAGAAAACTTAGAATTGATCTTGCGGATGGGAAAAATGATGGGATCCACTTGAAGAGAAGCACACCGGTTGGAAAAGAATTAGCATGACAACCCCAATGATCAAAAGGATTAGTATTCACATAGCAATATGAGAACACCGTTTAGGAAAGGTATGGAATCAACACTTGACTTCGAAGCAACTCGAATACCACAAATAAAACAAAACAAAGGATTTGGCTTGCAGAATAAGCCAGAACAAATACATATGATAGAGATTGACCCAATCTCGTATCATGCATTTGTCGGAAAGATATTCTAGGAGCTACTTGAATTCCCACCTATAAAACTCCCGAAACTTTCTGGTTATGCAATCTGGTGTTGGGGATACAGGGGAAGCAATATATCTCACCCAAACTAACAATCCCTACATCCAGCTGTATCCATCCGTCAACACATAACCAAGAAAACTCCGGAAATCGTGTACCTCAACCTTCGAAAAGCATCCGTTATACGAGCTATGGCAATACTCCCGAACTCCCCAGTACTGGGTGACATCGAGGTTATCTCACCAACAACTGCATAAAAAGAGATTTTCGATGTCGGCAAAACTCAGGTATTCCAGAACTGCAACGATAAAATTATGACGACAACACCTCGGAGCTCAACTCCCCGGGACACTTCCACAACCCCTAAATGTCAGGAGGCACCAAGAACAATGTTCTCGTCATAAGCATATCAGAATGATCCCAAGATACCCGCGTGATCCTAAAAAAAATTAGTGAAATCTGAGGCGAGGAAAGACAAAACATCTACGTTAGGAGTCCTCACCAGAGCGATGAAGGGGGTTGAGGAGTAAAAAGAATCCTACTCTCCTGTATATATAATCCTAAGACTCAAAATAGTTTTTTCTAGACTCAACAACGGCCAACAAATGGGGCTCCTATGGTCGGTCGAGGCTCTGATACCAACTTGTCACGCCCAATATGCGACCCTATCCAAGAGGAACTCGAAGGTCCCACCAAGGATAGACCCGCATATTGAAACGCTTTTGCAAGGTGGATATCATTACATCAACATTACATAATAGATAGGGATACATACATAAGGCATACAATGCCACATGAATACAACATCACAATACATAAGAGCAACATCTGACTATGGATGAACACAAACAGAAACTCAACGACATCCACCCTGCTAGCCCAGGCTGCCGACCTGGAACCTATCCCCTGATCGAAGAAGAAGCAGAAGAAGAACTCCAAAACAAGTAAACATCGCTCTCGTGTCATGATCATCGCATAACCTATACCTGCAACTGTTGTTGTAGTAATCTGTGAGCCACGAGGACTCAGCAATCCCATTGCCATGGGTATCAAGACTAGCAAAGCTTAATGGGAAAGGAATGGGTAAAGTGGTGAGGTTGCAGCAGCGTCTAAGCATATATGGTGGCTAACATACGCAAATAAGAGCGGGAAGAGAGCAAACGGAACGGTCATGAAGTTAGCAATGATCAACAGGTGATCCTGAACTCCTACTTACGTCAAACATAACCCAAAACCGTGTTCACTTCCTGGACTCCGCCTAAAAGAGACCATCACGGCTACACACACGGTTGATGCGTTTTAATTCGGATATGGTGTCAAGTTATCTACAACCGGACATTAACAAATTCCCATCTGCCACATAACCGCGGGGACGGCTTTCGAAAGATAATACCCTGCAGGGGTGTCCCAACTTAGCCCATCACAAGCTCTCACGGTCAACGAAGGATATTCCTTCTCCCAGGAAGACCCGATCAGTCTCGGAATCCCGGTTTACAAGACATTTCGACAATGGTAAAACAAGACCAGCAAAGCCACCCGATGTGCCGACAAATCCCGATAGGAGCTGCACATATCTCGTTCTCAGGGCACACCAGATGAGCCAGACGTCGGGATGGCATAGACCCTGGTTGCCCAGGGGGCGCTGGACATCGCTCAGGTTGGACCAACACTCGGAGGAGCACTGGCCCGGGGGGGTAAAATAAAGATGACCCTCGGGCTCCGGAAACCCAAGGGAAAAAGGGCTAGGTGAGGCAAATGGTAAAACCAAGGTTGGGCCTTGCTGGAGGAGTTTTATTCAAAGCGAACTATCAAGGGGGTCCCATAAATCACCCAACCGCGTTAGGAACGCAAAATCCGGGAACATAACACTGGTATGACGGAAACTAGGGCGGCAAGAGTGGAACAAAACACCAGGCATAAGGCCGAGTCTTCCACCCTTTACCAAGTATATAGATGCATTAATTAAATAAGAGATATTGTGATATCCCAACATAATCATGTCCACCATGGAGCAATCTTCAACTTCACCTGCAACTAACAACGCTATAAGAGGGGCTGAGCAAAGCGGTAACATAGCCAAACAACGGTTTGCTAGGAAAGGTGAAAAGGTTAGAGGCTGACATGGCAAATTGGGAGGCTTGAAGAGCAAATGATAGGTAGCACAGCATAGCGATAGAACGAAGCAACTAGCATAGCAATGATAGTAATGCGATCCAGGGTGACGGTCATCTTGCCTGAAATCCCGCAAGGAAGGAGAACGAGTCCATGAAGAAGATGAACGGACGTAGTCGAGCGAATCCTCACAACTCCGGAATGAAACCGAAGCTAACGAGAGAAGCAAACCAGAAAGGAGGAAACAACATGGTAAATGCACAAGCATAATCATGGCATGATGCACAATCAAGTATGATGCATGTCCGGTTTAAATAGGCATGGCATGGTAAAGTGCAACAAACGATACCACAAGTTAAGTGGAGCTCAATATGCAACGAGTTGCATATTGACGAAACACCACATTCAAGTATTTAGTTCACTCTCGTTTATGCTAATCATCAATATTAAATGTTGTTAAACATGGCAAGAGGTGAAGCATAAGGAAACTACCTAACTAGGCCAGTTTAAATGAGGCCGGAACAACAAACAACAATTCCGGAAAATCCCCATGTGCATATTTTGAATTAGCTACTGTTCTGTCCTAAAACATATTTTAAAGTTGTTAAACAGGAAAATAAAGTGGACCATGTTAAACTGGGCATTTTTCCACCCCATTTACATATAAAGTTTATTTAAAACCGAGCTACGGTTATTTAGTTATGAAATAAAACATTTTAGCATGGCATTTAGCAAATTAAATGCAAACATCATTTTAAACATTTTTAACATGGATGAAAGTTGCAAATTATTAATCTACACAAAATTCTAAGCATTTTCCATGTTTAAAACATTTTAATCCAATGCACAGTTTGTGAGTTATTAAATGCATGAAGAACAAGGGGTTTTCCGTAAAACTGTAAATCACTGGATAATTGGACAAATTCACAGACAGGAAAAAAAATACATGCAGGCCGAATCTGGAGCAGGGGCTGAATAGGGCAGGTGCGGGGCAGCTCGCCCATGGGCTAAGGCCTGCTTGTGGAGAGGCCTCGCAAGCCCTGGCGCTACTGGGCTGGCGCGGTCAACGCGGGGCGGGGTGCTTGTTCCCGAGCCGCCGCTCGATGCAGAGTAAAACACACAGAGGAGGTGAGACACGGGGCGGCTTCAGGCGATCTAGGGAAGCGGCAGCGCGCACAGGAGGTCGGGGATGGACGGTTTCATGGCGGAGGCGGCGAGATCCAGCGGTCCCCGGCCGGATCTGGCGCGGAACGACGGCGAGGTCCTGCGTGGGAGCTCCACGAGGGCAGTGGCGACTGTTGTTACCTGAAGAAAAGAGGGAGAGAGAGATTCAGAGAGGGAACAGGGAAAGTAGAAGGAGGAGAAGGAAACAGAGGAGGGACGCGGCTGTCCTGCTGGTTCTGGTCGCTGGCTACGGAGCCGATGAGGCCGCGATCGGCATGAGGGCGCTGCTGCTGCTTGAAGGAGACGAAGGCGCGGCGACGGATCGAAGGAAAAGGCTGGCCATGGTGTCCTGTGGAGGCAACAGAGAGAGATGAGCGGGGAAAATAGAAGAAATAGAGAAAGGCAAGGAAGAGCAGGGAGGAAGGGCGCGGTCCTGCGTGCTCGGGGCGAGGGCACCATGGATCGAGAGAGGGAGCTTGAGCTCCTGGTTGCTGCCGGAGGACGACGGGATCCTGGCCGGTTGCTTCGGTTGCCGGCGGGAGAAGTGGCTCGGGGTCGTGGACGATCGAGGAGGGCGATGGTTGCGCTGGTTGGTGGGACGACGAGATCCAGGGGAGGCACCGGTTGGTTGGGCGTGGAAACTGAGGAGGAGCGGTGGCGGCTGAGGATGGGACAAGATCCCTAGTTTCTAGGGTTGATCTGTTTAAATAGCAAGTAGGTAAATAGAAGGGGCATTTGGTCCCTCCGATTTTAATCGGACGAACGAGAATAAATAGCTTAGGAGAGTCCAACGAGAAACCGATGATGATAAAGGGATGTTTAGGGATGATCCGGACCTGTTGGTCATGACCGAGCGGTTCGGGTTCGGGGCAAGTTACGGACGCGCGCGAGGGGGGCTGCGAGCTGGCAAGAGAGGTTAGGTGGTCGGACAAAAGGGAAACGAAAAACAAGGTTGGTCTCAAAACGGTCAACGCAAGCAAGGGGAAAACGCGGCAACTACGAACGGATGCAAGCTTTATGAAAACATGCAGATGCAATACGCATGATGCTATGAGATGAAATGCAAGACATGAACAAAAAGCAAAACAAATGACAAAAACCCAAACACGAAGGAAATAACATATCACATAGCCGGAAATGGCAAGAGTTGGAGTTACGAATATGGAAAGTTGTATCCGGGGCGTTACACCTATAGAGCTCCTTTATAATCACCCAGTTATGTTGTGACGTTTGGTAGCACACAAAGTGTTCCTCCGGTAAACGGGAGTTGCATAATCTCATAGTTGTAGGAACATGTATAAGTCATGAAGAAAGCAATAGCAACATAGGAAACGATCAAGTGCTAAGCTAACGGAATGGGTCATGTCAATCACATCATTCTACTAATGATGTGAACCCGTTAATCAAATGACAACTCATGTCTATGGTTAGGAAACATAACCATCTTTGATTAATGAGCTAGTCAAGTAGAGGCATACTAGTGACATTAAGTTTGTCTATGTATTCACACATGTATTATGTTTTCGGTTAATACAATTCTAGCATGAATAATAAACATTTATCATGATATGAGGAAATAAATAATAACTTTATTATTGCCTCTAGGGCATATTTCCTTCAGTATCCCACTTGCACTAGAGTCAATAATCTAGTTCACATCGCCATGTGATTTCACACCAATATTCACATCTGTATGTGATTAATACCCATAGTTCACATCGTTATGTGATCAACACCCAAAGGGTTTACTAGAGTCAATTAATCTAGTTCACATTGCTATGTGATTAGCACCCAAAGAGTACTAAGGTATGATCATGTTTTGCTCCTGAGAGAAGTTTAGTCAACGGGTATGTCACATTCAAAGCCATATGTATCTTACAAATATTCTATGTCTACAATGCTCTACACGGAGCTACTCTAGCTAATTGCTCCCACTTTCAATATGTATCCAGATTTAGACTTAGAGTCATCTGGATCGGTGTAAAAGCTTGCACCGATGTAACTCTTTACAATGGGCTCTTTTATCACCTCCATAACCGAGAAATATTTCCTTAGTCCTCACTAAGGATATTCTTGACCACTGTCCAATGATCTACTCCTAGATCAAAATTGTACTCCCTTACCAAACTCAGAGCAAGGTATACAATAGGTCTGGTACACAGCATAGCATACTTTATAGAACCTATGACCGAGGCATAGGGAATGACTTTTCAGTCTTTTCTATTTTCTGCCATGGTCGGGTTTTTGAGTCTTACTCAACTTCACACCTTGCAACACAGGTAAGAACTCCTTCTTTGACTGTTCCATTTTGAATTACTTCAAAATCTTATCAAGGTATGTACTCATTGAAAAATCTTATCAAGCGTCTTGATCTATTTCTATAGATCTTGATGCTCAATGTGTAAGCAGCTTCACCAGGGTCTTTCTTTTAAAGAACTCCTTTCAAATACTCCTTATGCTTTCTAGAAAAATTCTACATCATTTCTGATCAACAATATGTCGTCCACATATAATATCAGAAATGCTACAGAGCTCCCACTCACTTTCTAGTAAATACAGGCTTCTCCAAAAGTCTGTATAAAACCATATTCTTTGATCACACTATCAAAGCGTTTATTCCAACTCTGAGAGGCTTGCACCAGTCCATAAATGGATCGCTAGAGCTTGCACACTTTGTTAGCACCTTGTGAATCGATAAAACCTTCCGGTTGCATCATATACAACTCTTCTTCCAGAAATCCATTCAGGAATGCAGTTTTGACATCCATTTGCCATATTTCATAATCATAAAATGCGGCAATTGCTAACATGATTTGGACAGACTTAAGCATCGCTACGGGTGAGAAAGTCTCATCGTAGTCAACCCCTTGAACTTGTCGAAAACCTTTCGCAACAAGTCGAGCTTTGTAGACAGTTACATTACCATCAGCGTCAGTCTTCTTCTTGAAGATCCATTTATTCTCGATGGCTTGCCGATCATCGGGCAAGTCAACCAAAGTCCATACTTTGTTCTCATACATGGATCCCATCTTAGATTTCATGGCCTCAAGCCATTTTGCGGAATCCGGGCTCATCATCGCTTCCTCATAGTTCGTAGGTTCGCCATGGTCAAGTAACATGACTTCCAGAATAGGATTACCGTACCACTCTGGTGCGGATCTTACTCTGGTTGACCTACGAGGTTCGGTACTAACTTGATCTGAAGTTTCATGATCACTATCATTAGCTTCCTCACTGATTGGTGCAGTTGTCACAAGAACCGGTTCTTGTGATGAACTACTTTCCAATAAGGAAGCAGGTACAGTTACCTCATCAAGTTCTACTTTCCTCCCACTCACTTCTTTTGAGAGAAACTCCTTCTCAAGAAAGGATCCGAATTTAGCAACAAAAGTCTTGCCCTCAGATCTGTGATAGAAGGTGTACCCAATAGTCTCTTTTGGGTATCCTATGAAGACACATTTCTCCGATTTGGGTTCGAGCTTATCTGGTTGAAGTTTCTTCACATAAGCATCGAAGCCCCAAACTTTAAGAAATGACAACTTTGGTTTCTTGCCAAACCACAGTTCATAAGGCGTCGTCTCAACGGATTTTTATGGTGCCCTATTTAACGTGAATGTGGCCGTCTCTAAAGCATAACCCCAAAACAATAGCGGTAAATCAGTAAGAAACATCATAGACCGCACCATATCTAGTAAAGTACGATTACGACGTTCGGACACACCATTTCGTCATGGTGTTCCGGGTGGCGTGAGTTGCGAAACTATTCCGCATTGTTTCAAATGTAAACCAAACTCGTAACTCAAATATTCTCCTCCACGATCAGATCGTAGAAACTTTATTTTCTTGTTACGATGATTTTCCACTTCACTCCGAAATTCTTTGAACTTTTCAAATTTTTCAGACTTGTGCTTCATTAAGTAGATATACCCATATGTGCTCAAATCATCTTGTGAAGGTCAGAAAATAACGATACTTGCCACGAGCATCAACACTCATTGGATCGCATACATCAGTATGTATTATTTCCAATAAGTCAGTAGCTCGTTCCATTGTTCCGGAGAACGGAGTTTTATTCATCTTGCCCAAAAGGCACGGTTCGCAAGCATCAAATGATTCATAACCAAGTGATTCCGAAAATCCATCTTTATGGAGTTTCTTCATGCGCTTTACACCGATATGACCCAAACAGCAGTGCCATAAATAAGTTGCACTATCATTATTAACTTTGCATCTTTTGGCATCAATATTATGAATATGTGTATCACTATGATTGAGATCCAACAAACTATTTTCATTGGGTGTATGACCATCGAAGGTCTTATTCATGTAAACAGAATAACAATTATTCTCTGACTTTAAATGAATAACCGTATCGCAATAAACATGATCAATTCATATTCATGCTCAATGCAAACGCCAAATAACATTTATTTAGGTTTAACACTAATCCCGAAAGTATAGGGAGTGTGCGATGGTGATCATCTTAATCTTGGAACCACTTCCAACACATATCGTCACTTCACCCTCAACTAGTCTCTGTTTATTCTGTAACTCCTGTTTCGAGTTACTAATTTATAGCAACCGAACAAGTATCAAATACTTAGGGGCTACTATAAACACTAGTAAGGTACACATCAATAACCTGTATATCAAATATACCCTTGTTCACTTTGCCATCCTTCTTATCCACCAAATATTCAAGGCATCTCCGCTTCCAGTGACCATTTCCTTTGCAGTGTAAGCACTCAGTTTAAGGCTTTGGTCCAGCTTTGGGCTTCTTCACGGGAGTGACAGCTTGCTTGCAATTCTACTTGAAGTTCCCTTTCTTTCCCTTCGCCCTTTTCTTGAAACTAGTGGCCTTGTCAATCATCAACACTTGATGCTCTTTCTTGATTTCTACCTTCATTGATTTCAACATCACGAAGAGCTCGGGAATCGTTTTTGTCATCCCTTGCATACTATAGTTCATCACGAAGTTCTAGTAACTTGGTGATGGTGACTAGAGAACTCTGTCAATCACTATCTTATCTAGAAGATTAACTCCCACTTGACTCAAGCGATTGTAGTATCCAGACAATCTGAGCACATGCTCACTAGTTGAGCGATTCTCCTCCATCTTTTAGCCATAGAACTTGTTGGAGACTTCATGTCTCTCAACTCGGGTACTTGCTTGAAATATTAACTTCAATTCCTAGAACATCTCATATGGTCCATGACGTTCAAAATGTCTTTGAAGTCCCGATTCTAAGCCATTAAACATGGTTCACTAAACAATCAAGTAGTCATCATATTGAGCTATCCAAACGTTCATAACGTCTGCATCTGCTCCTGCAATAGGTCTGTCACCTAGCGGTGCATCAAGGACATAATTCTTCTGTGCAGCAATGAGGATAAACCTCAGATCACGGATCCAATCCGCATCATTTCTACTAACATTTTTCAACACAATTTTCTCTAGGAACATATCAAAATAAACATATGAAAGCAACAACGCAAGCTATTGGTCTACAACATAATTTGCAAAATACTACCAGGTACTAAGTTCATGATAAATTTAAGTTCAATTAATCATATTAGTAAAGAACTCTCACTTAGACAGACATCTCTATAGTCATCTAAGTGATCACGTGATCCAAATCAACTAAACCATGTCCGATCATCACGTGAGATGGAGTAGTTTTCAATGGTGAACATCACTATGTTGATCATCTCTACTATATGATTCACGTTCGACCTTTCGGCCTCCGTGTTCCGAGGCCATATCTGTATATGCTAGGCTCGTCAAGTTTGATAATTAGTGAGAGATCATCTTAAAATGCTACCGTCAATCAAAGCAAAATAAGATGCATAAAGGATAAACATCACATGCAATCAATATAAGTGATATGATATGGCCATCATCATCTTGTGCTTGTGATCTCCATCTCCAAAGCACCGTCGTGATCACCATCGTCACCGGCGCGACACCTTGATCTCCATCGTAGCATTGTTGTCGTGACGCCATCTATTGCTTCTACGACTATCGCTACCGCTTAGTGTTAAAGTAAATCAATTACAGGGCGCTTGCATTTCATACAATAAAGTGACAACCATATGGCTCCTGCTAGTTGCCGATAACTCGGTTACAAAACATGATCATCTCATACAATAAAATATAGCATCACGTCTTGACCATATCACATCACAACATGCCCTGCAAAAACAAGTTAGACGTCCTCTACTTTGTTGTTGCAAATTTTACGTGGCTGCTACGGGCTGAGCAAGAACCGTTCTTACATACGCATCAAAACCACAATGATAGGTCGTCAAGTTAGTGTTGTTTTGACCTTCGCAAGGACCGGGCGTAGCCATAGTCGGTTTGACTAAAGTTGAAGAAACATACACCCACCAGCCACCTGTGTGCTAAGCATGTCGGTAGAACCAGTCTTGCATAAGCGTACGCGTAATGTAGGTCCGGGCCGCTTCATCCAACAATACCACCGAACCAAAGTATGACATGATGTTAAGCAGTATGACTTGTACCGCCCACAACTCACTTGTGTTCTACTCATGCATATAACATATACGCATAAAACCAGGCTCAGATGCCACTGTTGAGGAACATAGTAATTTCAAAAAAATTCCTACGCACACGCAAGATCATGGTGATGCATAGCAACGAGAGGGGAGAGTGTTGTCTACGTACCCTCGTAGACCGTAAGAGGAAGCGTTAGCACAACGCGGTTGATGTAGTCGTACGTCTTCATGGCCCGACCGATCAAGCACCGAAAGAATGGCACCTCCGAGTTCTTGCACACGTTTAGCTCGATGACGTCCCTCGAACTCCAATCTAGCCGAGTGTCGAGGGAGAGTTCCATCAGCACGATGGCGTGGTGACGATGATGATGTTCTACCGTCGCAGGGCTTCGCCTAAGCACTGCTACGATATTATCGAGGAGGACTATGGTGGAGGGGGGCACCGCACACGGGTAAGAGATCAATGATCAATTGTTGTGTCTAGAGGTGCCCCTGTCCCCGTATATAAAGGAGTGGAGGAGGAGGAGAGGGTCGGCCCCTATGGCGCACCCTGGAGGAGTCCTACTCCCACCGGGAGTAGGATTTCTCCCCTTCCATGTAGTAGGAGTAGGAGACAAGGAAGGGGAGAAGGAAGAGAAGGAAGGAGGGGGCGCCGCCCTCCCCCTAGTCCAATTCGGACTAGTCATTGGGGGCGTGCGGCCTGCCTCTCTCTCTCTCCCCTAAAGTCCAATAAGGCCCATATACTTCTTCCCCCGTATTCCCGTAACTCCCCAGTATTCCGAAAAATACCCGAATCACTCGGAACCCTTCCGATGTCCGAATATAGTCATCCAATATATCTATCTTTACGTCTCGACCATTTCGAGACTCCTCGTCATGTCCCTGATCTCGTCCGGGACTTCGAACTCCTTAGGTACATCAAAACACATAAACTCATAATATAACTGTCATCGAAACCTTAAGTGTGCGGACCCTACGGGTTCGAGAACTATGTAGACATGACCGAGACATGTTTCCGGTCAATAACCAATAGCAGAACCTGGATGCTCATATTGGCTCCTACATATTCTACGAAGATCTTTATCGGTCAAACCGCATAACAACATACGTTGTTCCCTTTGTCATCGGTATGTTACTTGCCCGAGATTCGATCATCGGTATCTCAATACCTAGTTCAATCTCGTTACCGGAAAGTCTCTTTACTCATTATGTAATGCATCATTCCGTAACTAACTCATTTGATACATTGCTTGCAAGGCTTATAGTGATGTGCATTTACCGAGAGGGCCGAGAGATACCTCTCCGACAATCGGAGTGACAAAACCTAATCTCAAAATACGCCAACTCAACATGTACCTTTGGAGACACCTGTAGAGCTCCTTTATAATACCCAGTTATGTTGTGACGTTTGGTAGCACACAAAGTGTTCCTCCGGTAAACGGGATTTGCATAATCTCATAGTTGTAGGAACATGTATAAGTCATGAAGAAAGCAATAGCAACATACTAAATGATCAAGTGCTAAGCTAACGGAATGGGTCATGTCAATCACATCATTCTACTAATGATGTGATCCTGTTAATCAAATGACAACTCATGTCTATGGTTAGAAAACATAACCATCTTTGATTAATGAGCTAGTCAAGTAGAGGCATACTAGTGACATTAAGTTTGTCTATGTATTCACACATGTATTATGTTTCCAGATAATACAATTCTAGCATGAATAATAAACATTTATCATGATATGAGGAAATAAATGATAACTTTATTATTGACTCTAGGGCATATTTCCTTCAGTTTTAGTTTCCTATATAATTCGACCTATGTCAAAATGTGATGTGAAAGTTTTACTATGTCAAATACAAGTTGAAAGGGCAGTCTGCAGGGTTGTGCTCCTAGCCCTCGTGTCGTCTCTCTGAGGCGACCTAAGGGTTCCTAGCATAACGCCCCCTCCCACCCTTGTCCCTCCTCCCATCTCTCCATCGCTGCCCATGGTGTGCCTCGACTTGTGCGTGTGTCACCTATGAAGGTGGCGGCAGAGAAATGGCTACTCCGCATATCATGGAGGTCCTCAGTAACTGGGGCGGTGGCCCCTGGTGGTGAGCCCAACATGGCCTTCACGGTGGGTCACGCTGGTGCGCATTGGGTGGTCGTCCTCCCTAGCTGCGCCGGTAGTAAGGGGACGACGGATGTGGGTCATGACACACTGGTCTCCTAGCAGACCTTGTCGGCGTCCCATGGAGAAGACACGCCCCACCTTGCTGGATTTGCTTGCTCCCCCTCTGATTTCGATGGTCGACGGCCTCCGGTTGTTAGCCTTCGGCTCGTAGAGGATGGAACTCCTAGCTGTGGGCAGGAACTAGGAAAACCCCTTGGCTCGTACGACGGTCACTGATATGTCTCCAACATATTTATAATTTTTTATTGTTCCATGCTGTTATATTATCATTCTTGGATGTTTTACAATCATTTTATAGTAACTTTATATCATTTTTTGGGACTAACCTATTGACATAGTGCCCAGTGCCAGTTGTTGTTTTTTGCTTGTTTTTTACTTCGCATAATATCAGTACCAAACGGAGTCCAAACACAGTGAAACTTTTTGGAGAATCTTTTTGGACCAGAAGACACAAGATGGGACAAAGAAGTACCAGAGGGGAGGCCCGAGGTGGGCACAACCCATCAGGGCGTGCCCAGGGGGTTGTTCCCCCCTCGGTGATCTCCCACACCGCCTCTTTGCTGTATAAATACCCCAATATTTCAGAAACCCTAGGGGAATCAACGAAAAACAATTCTAGCCACCGCAAGTTCCAGAACCACGAGATCCAATCTAGACACCATCACGGAGGGGTTCATCATCCTCATTGGTGCCTCTCGGATGTTATGTGAGTAGTTCATCATAGACCTACGGGCCCATAGGCAGTAGCTAGATGGTTTCTTCTCTCTTTTTGGTTCTCAATACAATGGTCTCTTGGAGATCTATTTGACGTAACTCTTTTTGCGGTGTTTTTGTTGGGATCCGATGAACTTTGAGTTTATGATCATATATATATCCATGAAAGTTATCTGAGTCTTCTTTGATCTCTTATATGCATGATTAATCATAGCCTTGTATTTCTTCTTCCAATCTTTGGTTTAGTTAGACCAACTAGATCGATTTTTCTTGCCATGGGAAGAGGAGCTTTGTGATGGGTTCGATCGTGCAGTGTTCTTTCCTAGTGACAGGAGGGGCAGCAAGACACGCATGTATTGTTGCTATTAAGGATAACAAGATGGGGGCTATTCCTACATGAATAGATCTCGTCTACATCATGTCATCGTTCTTATTGCATTACTCCATTTCTCGATGAACTTAATACACTAGATGCATGCTGGATAGCGGTCGATGTGTGGAGTAATAGTAGCAGATACAAGCAGGAGTCGGTCTACTAATCTTGGACGTGATGCCTATATAATTATCATTGCCTGGATATCGTCATAATTATTCGATCTTCTGTCATTTGCCCAACAGTAATTTGTTTACCCATCGTCTGCTATTTTCTCGAGAGAAGCTACTAGTGAAATCTACGGCCCCCGTGTCTATTTTCTCATCATATATTTTCATATCTATATTGCTATTTGCCTTTTCTTTTATTTGCATCTTTTATTTTCAGATCTATATTATCAAAAACCCAAAAATACCTCGTTGAATTTTATTTGCCGTTACTCTATTTGCATCTACCAGTCTATCTATTGACCAATCTTTTACCCAAGAGGGATTGACAACCCCTCTTACGCGTTGGGTTGCAAGTAGTGTTGCTTGATTCTCCTACTGGATTGATACCTTGGTTACATAACTGAGGGAAATACCTACCGTAGCTATACTGCATCATCCCTTCCTCTTTGGGGAAATATCGACGTAGTTCAAGCGACATCAAAAGGAATTTCTGGCGCCGTTGACGGGGAGACATCATCAACATCTATCAGGTTCCTAATCACAAATCTCATCTCCTTGCAATTTACATTATTTGCCATTTGCCTCTCATTTTCATGTTCCCCACTTCACAAAAATTTGTCATTTTATTCGCCCTCTTTTTCGTTCGTCTTTTTCGCATTAGATATATTTGTGATCTTGTTTACGTAGTCATGATGACTCAAGAAAACACTAAATTGTGTGATTTTTCCAATACCAATAACAATGATTTTATTAGCACTCCGATTGCTCCTCCCGCCACTAGTGCGGAATCTTGTGATATTAATGCTGCTTTGTTAAATCTTGTCATGAAATATCAATTTTCTGGTACTCCTGATGAGGATGCCGCTTCCCATCTAAACACATTCGTAGAATTGTGTGATATGCAAAATAAAAAAGATGTGGACAATGATATTGTGAAGTTGAAATTATTTCCTTTCTCCTTCAGGAATCATGCAAAAATTTGGCTTTCTTCTTTGCCTCGTAATAGTATCGATTCTTGGGATAAGTGCAAAGCTACTTTTATTACTGAGTATTTTCTGCCTGCAAAAATTCTTTTCCTTAGAACTCAAATCATGAATTTTAAGCAACTTGAGCATGAACATGTTTCACAATCTTGGCAAAGAATGAAGTTGATGCTAAGAAATTTTCCTACACATGGTTTAAATCTTTAGATGATCATACAAAACTTTTATGCGGGATTGAATTTTGTCTCCAGAAATCTTTTAGATTCCTCCACGGGTGGTAATTTTATGGAAATTACTTTGGGTGAAGCTACTAAATTGCTAGATAATATCATGGCAAATTATTCACAATGGCATACCGAAAGAGCATCTACTAGTAAAAAAGTTAATTTGGCTGAAGAAATTAATTCTTTGAGTGAAAAAAATGATGCTCTTATGAAAATGGTTGCTAGTGAAAGTGCTCCTATTGATATTAATGATGTGCCTTTGTCAACTTTGATTGAGAAAAATAGTGATGCCATAGATGTGAATTTTATCTCACGTGATAATCTCAATAACAATGCTTATAGAGGTAATTTTAATCCTAGGCCTTTTCCTAGAGATTCCTCTAATAAGTATGGTAATTCCTATGGTAATTCTTCTTACAATAATAATAGGAACCCCTCTGGTCTTGAGAATAATATTAAAAAAACTATTAATACTCAAAAAGTTTTCAATACTACGACAGAAGAAGAGTTGAATAAGATTAATGATATGTTTAGAAGCATTGATATAATTTCTCACGACGTAGAAAATCTCAAGTTGAAAAGTTTTGTACCCAAGGTTGATGAATCAATTAAAGATTTATATGTTTCAATGGATGAAAGTAATAAAAGAACCGCTATGCTTAGAGCAAAAGGAGAATTTTTAGAAAGAGCGTTTTCTAGTGATTGCTTTCATAAAAATGATGAAGATCTTAAAGTGATTGGTGTTTCTTCTACTGATTCCTTGTGTAGCAAAATTAAAACTGATGATAAAGGGACTGGAGAAGAGTGATGTAGGGCGGAAACCCTAGGGCCATTCTTTCATGATTTAGAGGGGATCCCATGAAGAACAAGACGAACACATGGAGGAAAACACGAGGGAAAACACTCAAATCAACGAGAATGACCACACATGTGCTAGATCCATGAACACAAAGGGTGATACAAGATTCAAACGCAACAAAGGACGATACAAGAGGTGGTAGTTCTTCCCGATTCGGAGACGGGGTCTTGAATCCACGAGGGATCTTCTCCTGGGTGGAGGGCTTGAATCCACTTGGGGGATCTTCTCCTAGATGGAGGGCTTCGCCTCCGATGGAGTAGGTATCAAGTGGATGAGCAATGCTCTATCTCTCAAATGAGCTAAACTATTGCTAACCCTAGAAAAGTGGAGGAGAAGGAGTATATATAGTCTAAGGAGGGCGAATGGGTACATGGGCCTCGGCCCAACAGGCTGTGCACAGACAGGCGTCGGTCGATCGATAGTTACCGGACGTCCGGTGGCTCGCTGGGGTCCGGTCGTCCGGTAGATGTCGGGCATCCGGTGTTTTGGCTCTGACCAGGTGTGGTCGGATTTCCGGTCGGGGTTGGACGTTCGGTGCATCGGTCGTCCGGAGGAGATCGGCCTTCTGACGTTTTGGCTCTGGTCTGGTGGTAGCGGTCGTCCGGAGGGGCTCGGTCGTCCGGACGCTGGGGGTGTCGGACGTCCAGTTCGTGTCGGGTGTCCGGCCGCTGTAGCACTTGCTGGCTACGACTTGGGCTGGCTGGCTGGTGCTTCCAGGCATCGGACTTCTGACAAGTACCTGTCGTCTGGTGGCTGTGGATTTTTGAGAGCTCTTCTTCTTGGTCCTTGTACTTAGCGTCCTCGCCGTATTGTCCGTTGGATGTAGTAGCTCCGTGGCTTTCCTCCAAGTACCTGGTCACACATATGGTTTCTGCTTGAGGTAGTAGCCATGTCTCGCATGTAGAAAGTGGTAGTTCGGAGAGGAGCGAGTTCACCTTAGTTTCGGTAGCCCTTGCTCAAGCTCTTGTCATTGGTCCATGTGGTGTCGTGGGATACGAATGTAGGTCCATGGGGATGACTGTAGTATGCTCCACATCAAAGAGTCAACTTTAGCTAGAGGGAGTCCCGATAATTCGGAAGGTGAAAATATTGATGAAAAGGTTGATAAAAGTGGGTTTAGAAAGGTCAAAACTTTAACTAGTGATGTGCCCACTCTTTTGGATTACAAAGACTTTAATTAGGATAATTGCTCTTTGATTGAATGTATTTATTTGTTGCAATCCATGATAAATTTGCCTCATGCCTATGAACAAAATAAAACTTTTACTAAACATATTTTTGATGCCATGATGAAAACTTTAGAAAAAAAGTTGGAATTAGAGGTTTCAATTCCTAGAAAATTACATGATGAATGGGAACCACCATTAAAGTCAAGATTAAAAATTATGGGTGTTTTGCTTTATGGGACTTGGGTGCTAGTGTTTCCACAATTCCGAAATCTTGATGAGATGTGCTCGGTCTTACCGATATTGAAGAGTGTTCTTTAAATCTTCACTTGGAGGATTCTACTATTAAAAAGCCTTTGGGAAGAATTAATGATGTTCTTATTCTTGCAAATAGGAATTATGTGCCCATAGATGTTTATTGTTCTTGATATTGATTGCAATCCGTTTTGTCCAATTATACTTTGTAGACGGTCATTTTTACGCGGACGTGACTGATATGAAAGAAGGCAATATTAAATTTCAATTTCCATTAAGAAAGGGGATGGAACACTTCCCTAGAACAGGAATCAAGCCACCATATGAATCAATCATGAGGGCATCCTATGGATCAAAAACCAAAGATGACAATACTTGAATCTATGAATTATGACTAGCTAGTGGCATAAAACGATAGCGCTTGTTGGGAGGCAACCCAATGAATAAAACTTATTTTTACCTTTTCCTTTCTATTTTTGAGTGTTTGCACAATTATGCCTCTGTTTTAATTCTTTTTTTATGTTTAATTAGTTTTTGTGCCAAGCTAAGCCTTTGGGATCATGTTGGGTGATAGTTGATTTGATCTTGTTGAAAAACAGAAACTTTTATGACCAGTAACAGAATTTTAGAAAATCACAGAAATGTGATTTTGCTCTGAATTTTTTACACAAGATGATATACAAATTTCCCATGTTTTCCTAATTGTTCAGAATTTTTGGAGTTACAGTAGTATACTAAGATTCCTAATTACTACAAACAGTTTTGTTTTTGACAGATCCTATTTTCGTTGCATTGCGTGCTTATTTTGATGAATCTATGGATTGTATCGGGGGGTATAAGCCATGGTAAACTTACAGTACAGTAGGTATGATGCAATAATAAAATATGAATGGGCCATGGTAAAGTTAGAATACAGCAGGTATAATGCAATAATAAAATATGAATGGGTTTGCAAGAGTACTTAGAGTTGTGATTTGCTTTCTTATACTAACGGATCTCACAAAGGTTTTGTCAAGTTTTGTGTGATTGAAGTTTTCAAGTTTTGGGTGAGATCATGATGGATGAAGGAATAAGGAGAAGCAAGAGTCTAAGCTTGGGGATGCCCCATGGCACACCAAGATAATATTCAAGAAGAAACAAGCAACTAAGCTTGGGGATGCCCCAAGTGGCATCCCCTCTTTCTTCTAACAACCATCGGTATTTTACTTGGAGCTATATTTTTATTCGTCACATATCATGAGTTTAGCTTGGATCGTCTTGTATTATATGAGTCTTTGCTTGTTTTGCTTTTTAGTTTGTCACAAGTATCCTTGCTGGACACACCTATTTGAGAGAGCGAAAATTATGCTATGATTTATTAGAATTGCTCTTTATGCTTCACTTGAATTTTTTGAGCTATGGAATTGCTCTAGTGCTTCACTTATATCTTTTTTGAGCATGGTGTGCTTTAATATGTTTGAAGAAATACTCTCATCCTTCACTTAGATTTATTTGAGAGTTAGTAATTTTGAAGAAATTCTCTCATGCTTCACTTATATTATTTTGAGAGACGGAAAATGTTATGCTCAAGTTCTTCACTTAGATTTGTTTGAGCTTGTCAAAAGCAATTGCAGTATATGAAACTAGTCCCAAAGTGATAGATATTCAAGAGGGATATAATAAAAACTTTCATGGAGATCATTGGACAAATTAAACTTGATTCTAGTTTTGAGATATGATGATAGCGATATGTGAGTCATGTTGGTGAGTAATTGTGCTTTAGCAAGAATATTGGTGTTAAGGTTTGTGATTCCCTATGAAAGCACGAAAGTCAATAGTTATGCAATGAAATTACATCCTACTTGTGGTGCATTATTCGGTGTTAGTTATGCTTAATGCTCTCTTATGTGATTTTTCGTTTCTTGATTGGTTGCTTCTCAATCTTTTTGCTAGCCTCCACTTGTACTAAGTAGAAATACTACTTGTGCATCCAAACTCTTCAAACCTAGTTTTGCCACATGAGTCCACCATACCTACCTATATGCGGTATTTCCATGTCGTTATAAGAAAATTTGTATGTGCCATCTCTAATTTTCAAAATGAATTTCCTTTTTGTGTGCTCGTACCGCTCATGAAGCGGTAGGGGTGGCCAATATTTTCCATGCTAGATGTGTTATTCTCAAGATGAGTGTTTGTTCACTTTTCATTGCACGAGAGTACATCGGTAATAGGGATGCCCAGTCCCTAAATGAAAAAAAATTACTTTATGTTGTCAAATAATAAATTCCTTGGAAACTGTTGGTATGGAAGGCACCCGTGGATACGGCTAGCCATGGATTGTGAAAGAATGGTGGAAAAAGGAATAAACTTTATTTTCTGTTTGGGAACCGCCTATGATATATCTAGCATGGAAAGTGTTGGGAATTACTCGGTCGTTTTCGTTGACGGGAAAACTACGTCTCTCAAAAAAAATATCTCTCAATTTAAGATTTGAGCTCTGGCACCTCTACAAATCCCTACTTCCCTCTGCGAAGGGCCTATCTATTTACTTTATGCAATTTTTATTTTTACTTGAGTCTTCAGCTTCTCTTATAAAGCACCAACTAAGGGGCACTATGATCATACTTGAGCATTCTATGTAGCTAATATGCGAGTGTGTTTCATGAACGGATCAATGATTGAGCATGATGGGCTAGGGATAACTTTATTTAGTGTTGATATTTTGAAAGACATGGTTGCTTGTTGATATGCTTTAGTATTGAAATCTTCATGTCAAAACTAGACTATTACTTTGAACCATATAAAAGTCAATATGTCCATGCTACAAAAGAAAAGAATATGTGATGAACATGTCATCAAAAATTTTGCTTTTATCATTTACCTACTGGAGGACGAGATACATCTCCAGCGTATCTATCATTTTTTTATTGTTCCATGCTGTTATATTATCATTCTTGGATGTCTTATAATTATTTTATAGCAACTTTATAGCATTTTTGGGACTAACCTATCAACATAGTGCCCAGTGCAAGTTGCTGTTTTTTCCTTCTTTTTTACTTCGCTAAATATCAGTACCAAACGGAGTCCAAACGCAATGAAACTTTTTGGAGAATTTTTTGGACCAAAAGACACAAGATGGGCCAAAGAAGTACGAGAGGGAGGACCAAGGTGGGCACAACCCACCAGGGCGCGCCTAGGAGCCCAGGTGCACCCAGGGGTTGTGCCCCATCAGTGACCTCCCACACTGCCTCTTTGCTCTAAATACCCCAATATTCCAGAAACCCTAGGGGAGTCGACAAAAAACAATTCCAGTCGTCACAACTTCCAGAACCACGAGATCCAATCTAGACACCATCACGGAGGGGTTCATCATCCTCATTAGTGCCTCTCCGATGATGTGTGAGTAGTTCATCATAGACCTACAGGTCCGTAGGCAGTAGCTAGATAGCTTCTTCTCCCTTTTTGATTCTCAATACAATGGTCTCTTGGAGATCTATTTGATGTAACTCTTTTTGCGGTGTGTTTGTTGGGATCCGATGAACTTTGAATTTATGATCAGATCTATATCCATGAAAGTTATTTGAGTCTTCTTTGATCTCCTATATGCATGATTAATTATAGCCTTGTATTTCTTCTTCGAATCTTTGGTTTAGTTAGGCCAACTAGATCGATTATCTTGCCATGGGAAGAGGTGCTTTGTGATGGGTTCGATCGTGCGGTGTTCTTTCCCAGTGATAGAAGGGGCAGCAAGACACGCATGTATCATTGCTATTAAGCATAACAAGATGGGGTTGTTCCTAAATGAATAGATCTCGTCTACATCATGTCATCGTTCTTATTGCATTACTCCATTTCTCCATGAACTTAATACACTAGATGCATGATGGATAGCGGTCGATGTGTGGAGTAATGGTAGTATATGCAGGCAGGAGTCGGTCTACTAATCTTGGACGTGATGCATATATAATGATCATTGCTTGGATATTGTCATAATTATTCAATCTTCTATCAATTGCCCAACAGTAATTTGTTTACCCACCGTGTTCTATTTTTTTGAGAGAAGCCATTAGTGAAATCTACAGCCCCCGTGTCTATTTTCTCATCATATATGTTCATATCTATATTTCTATTTGCCTTTTCTTTTATTTGCATCTTTTATTTTCATATCTATATTATCAAAAACCCAAAAATACCTCACTGAATTTTGTTTGCCGTTATTCTATTTGCATCTACCAATCAATCTATTTACCAATCATTTACCCGATACAGACCCTCTTACGCGTCGGGTTGCAAGTATTTGTTCTTTGTGTGCAGGTACCCTTTACATAGTGTTGCTTGGTTCTCCTATTGGATTGATACCTTTGTTTCATAACTGAGGGAAATACCTACCATAGATGTACTGCATCATCCCTTCCTCTTTGGGGAAATACTGACGTAGTTCAAGCGACATCTGTCACGTCAAAGTCGGCGGCTTTGGAAATGATCCACTCCCTAGAGGCTTCGGTGAGGTTCCCCTCCCCCCGCCCTCAACCCGCCCATTCTTAGTGGTGAAAACCTTGGTCCCCTATTTGGGCGGCAAAGATGTTGCGGAGTCGTGTTACTCCCTAGAGGCGTTGTCAGGGGATAACAATTGCGGAGGATGTGCAATGATGGTTTTGGTGGTGGCTGATACGTCTCCAAGGTATCTATATTTTTTTATTGTTCCATGCTATTATAGTCTCAATCTTGGATGTTTTATATACACTTTCAAGCAATTATATATCATTTTTTGGGACTAAACTATTAACATAGTGCTCAGTGCCAGTTGTTGTTTTTGCAAGTTTTTAGAATATCGGTACCAAATGAAGTCCAAATGCCATGAAACTTTTTGGAGATTTTTTTCTCGCAATAAGAGACCTTAGAAGCTTCGAGAGGGGATGAGAAGATGGAGCAGTGCCCCACAAGGCACCAGTGCGTGCCCAGGGGGTAGGACGCGCTCTGGTGATTTGTGGGGCCCACGTGGCTCCGTTTGACCTAACTCTACCTCTATAAATTCTCTAAAATCTAGAAACCAATAGGGGAGACCACGAAATACTTTTTCCGCCACCGCAACTTCCTGTTCTTGACAGATCCCATCTGGAGGCCTTTTTCGGCACTCTGCCGGAGGGGGATCCGATCACGGAGGGGCTCTACATCATCCTTGTTGCCCTTCCAATGATGCATGAGTAGTTTACCACAGACCTATGAGTCCGTAGTTAGTAGCTACATGGCTTCTTCTCTCTATTTGATCTTCAATACAATGTTCTCCTCGATGTTCTTGGAGTTCTATCTAACGTAATCACTTTTTGTGGTGTGTTTGTTGGGATTCAATGAATTGTGAGTTTATGATCAGATCTATCCATGAATTTATTTGAGTTTTCTATGAACTCTTTTATGCATGATTGTTATAGCTTCGTATTTCTCACCGATCTATAGATTTGGTTTGGCCAACTAGATTGATTTATCTTGCAATGGGAGAGGTGCTTTGTAACGGGTTCGATCTTGCGGTGCTCAAACCCAGTGACGGAAGGGGACATGACACATATGTATCGTTGCTATTCAGGGCAAAAAAGATGGGGTTTATTCATACATGAGTTTATCTTGTCTACATCATGTCATCTTGCTTAAGGCGTTACTCCATTTTTATGAACTTAATACACTAGATGCATGCCGGATAGCGGTCGATGTGTGGAGTAATAGTAGTAAATGCAGGCAAGAGTCGGTCTACTTGTCTCAGGCGTGATGCCTATATACATGATCATTGCCTTGGATATCGTCATAATTATTTGTTTTTCTATCAATTGCACACGAGTAATTTGTTTACCCACCGTATGCTATTTTCAAGAGAGAAGCCTCTAGTGAAAACTATGGCCCCTGGGTCTATCTCTTATCATATACAAAAACCAGAAATACATTGCTGTGTTTTTATTTTATTTCTTTTATTTTGTATTTTTGTCCGATCTATCTATCCAACATCATACAATTTAATCTTGGTCATAACTGTCAAGGGATTGACAACCCCTTGTTCGCGTTGGGTTGCAAGAATTTGTTGTTTGTGTGCAGGTGCTGCTAACGAGGTCTTATTTGGTTCTCCTACTGGATTGATAACCTTGGTTCTTAACTGAGGAAAATACTTACCTCTATTGTATTGCATCATCCTCTCCTCTTTGGGGAAATCCTAAGCAGTTCACAAGTAGTAGGAAGAATTTCTAGCGTCGTTGCAGGGGAGACATCATCAATATCTATCAAGTATCTACGCATAAAGTTTCATCTTCTTGCACTTACATTATTTGCCTTTTGCCTCTCATTTTCATCTCCCCCACTTCTAAAAAGTTTTTACAAAAATACAAAATATTTTCTTTTTGCGTTTTTGCGTGTTTTCTTGTTTGTTTGCTCAAAATTGCTACCATGGGTGATTTTGGTCTGGAAAGAAGTGAGGATGGCCTAAAATCAAAATTCCTACCAATTTAGATGCTAAAACTTTTGTGGTGCGACATGGGAATATTATAGAGAAAAGTGTTATCCAAGAATTTTTTAATTGCACTGGAACTTTGGCTTGTGGTGATGCTTCTATACTTAAAAGAACCAAAACTTATGCCGAAGCTATTTCCGCACTTATTCTTAAACTTGAGAGAAGATTTATTTGTACCCATCCTACTTTGCAAAGATTATTTTATGAGTTACCCGTTATAAAAAATCCTAGGGCTAAGAAAATAGCTACCCTTGTTCATATGAATGAATTTGATTATATAGTGCGGGACGCTAGAGAGCTCTTTGATTTTTATGGAATGAACCATGAAAAACCGGCAATATATGAGATTGTATATAATAGTGACTACTTGTTGAGATATCTATTTCATGATGATTAGTCTTCTGATGAAAATACCAAAAAGGAAGTCCCTCCTTTGAATATAATCCAACAAGTTTTTAATGGTATTAATAAACAATAGTCGAGGATTGTAACCAGTAACCAAGAGGGATTTGCGGATGGCCAACTTGCTAATGATAAAATTCCCATGGATGATGTGTTTCATATTGTTTTTGAAAAACCTCCCGAGGCAAACACATCTTTGAATGAAAAGAACAAAGACGACAACACTTGAAACAATGCATTATGCCTAGCTAGGGGCGTAAAACAATAGCGCTAGTTGGGAGGCAACCCAATAGTTATCTTAACTTTTTGTGTTTATTTTTCAGTTTTCTTGTGTGCACACAATTATGCTACTGTTATGATTGTGTTTTTATGTTTTAGTTAGTGTTTGTGCCAAGTAAAGCCTTTGGGATGATTTGGTTGATAGTTGCTTTGATTCTATGCAAAAAGAGAAACTTTGGCGTCTAGTAGCATAATTGTTCACATTTGCTAGAGAGCGATAAATTTCAGAATTTTTTAGACATGGTTGATATACAAATTTCCCACGTTGTCCTAATTTTTCAGAATTTTTTGAGTTACAATAGTATGGTCAATGTTCTGATTGCTACAGACTTTTTTGTTTTTGACAGATTCTGCTTTTGATGCATTGTTTTGCTTGTTTTGATGAAACTATTGATTATATCGGGGGGGTTAAGCCATGGAGAAGTTAGAATACAGTAGGTATAACGCAAAAACAAAATATGAATAGGTTTGGAACAATACTTAAAGTAGTGATTTGCTTTGTTATACTAACGCATCTCACGAGGTTTTGTTGAGTTTTGTGTGATTGAAGTTTTCAAGTTTGGGTGAGATCACGATGGATGAAGGAATAAGGAGTGGAAAGAGCCTAAGCTTGGGGATGCCCGATGCACCCCAAGGTAATATTCAAGGACTCCTAAGCCACTAAGCTTGGGGATGCCACGGAAGGCATCCCCTCTTTCTTCTACCAACTATCATTAATTTTACTTGGAGCTATATTTTTATTCATCACATGTCATGAGTTTTGCTTGGAGCGTCGTGTATTATATGATTCTTTGCTTTGTTTGCTTTTTAGTTTGTCATAATCATCCTTGCTGGACACACTTATTTGAGAGAGCCACACATTTATCATGATTTATTAGAATAAGTGCTTCACTTAAATCTTTTGAGCTAGGCAGCAGTTGTTGTAGTGCTTCACTTATATCTTTTTTAGCACAGTGGTGATCCTATTTTAAAGAAATACACTCTCATGCTTCGCTTATATTATTTTGAGAGTTCATAGAATTATATTTTGAAGAAATATTTACACTCTCATGCTTGACTTAAATCTGTTTGAGAGTTGATAATAGCAATGGTAATTTGCACAAGATATGAATTTGGTCCCAATATGATGAATATCCAAGAGGGATATAATGGAAACTTCCAAATAGATCATTGGATGTGATAGGTTTGATTCCTTGCAATAGTTTTGCGTATGGAGATGATAATATGTGAGTCGTGTTAGTGAGAAATTGTGCTTTAGTAAGAATATTGGTGTTAAGGTTTGTGATTCCCTATGCATGCACATAAAGTCAATAGTTATGCAACGGAGTTACATCCTACTTATGGTGCATTATTCAGTGTTAGTTGCATGTTTATGACCCATTTGTTTTTTGGTTGGTCTCTTCTCAATCTATTTGCTAGCCTTCATTTGTACTAAGCGGGAATATTGCTTGTGCATCCAAGCCCACCATACCTACCTATATGTGATTCATGCCATTCCAAGTAAATTTGCATGTGCCAACTCTAATTTTTCAAAATAAATTCCTGTTTTGTGTCCCCATACCGCATATTTTCCATGCTAGGTATTTTATTCTCACGATGAGTGTTTATTCACTTATCATTGCACAAGAGTGTGACGGGTAATAGGGATGCCCAGTCCCGAAATGAAAAAAATAATATGATGATAATAATAAGTTCCTTGGAAAGTGTTGGTATGGAAGGCACCCCTGGATACGGCTAGCCATGGCTTGTGAAAGAATGGTGAAAAGGAAATAAATTTTATTTTCTGTTTGAGAACTGCCTATATTTGTCTAGCATGGAAGATATTGGGAATTCTCGGTCATTTTTGTTGACCGGAAAAGCATGCCTCTCAAAATAACTTTAGCTCTAATTTAAGCCTTGAGCTCTAGCACCTCTACAAATTTCTGCTTCCCTCTACAAAGGGTCTATCTATTTACTTTTATGCAATTTTTATTTTTATTTTGAGTCTCTATCTTCTCTTACAAAGCACCAACTAGAGAGCGCTATTGTCATACTTTTGCATTGGATGTAGCTAATGTTGAGTGTGTTTCATGAATGGATCAATGATTGAGCAAAATGGGCTAGGGATAACTTTCATTAGCGTTTATATCTTGAAAAACATGGTTGCTTGTTAGTATGCTTGAGTATTGATGTCTTCATGTCAAATTATAGACTATTGCTTTGAATTATTCAAGTCTAAATGTCCATGCTACAAAAGAAAAGAGTATATGATGAATATGTTAGGTAGCATTCACACCAAAAAATCTATTTTTATCATTTACCTACTCGAGGAGGAGTAAGAATTAAGCTTGGGGATGCTTGATAGTTTTTATTGTTCCCTGCTATTATAGTATCAATCTTGGATGTTTTATATACACTTTCAAGCAATTATATGTCATTTTTTGGGACTAACCTGCTAACTTAGTGCCCAATGACAGTTGCTGTTTTTTTGCTTGTTTTTGGTTTTTTAGAATATCAGTACCAAATGCCACGAAACATTTTGGAGATTTTTTCTAGCAATAAGAGACCCTGGAAGCTTCGGGAGGGGACAAGAGATGGATCAGTGGCCCACGAGGCACCAGGGGGCGCCTAGAGGGTAGAGCGCGCCCTGGTGGCTTGTGGGGCCCACGTGGCTCCGTTTGACCTAACTCCGCCTCTATAAATTCTCTAAAATCTGGAAACCAACTGATGTGGACATAGATACCATAAATACATCTACAAATATTACACGAGACATCGTTGACACACTTGCATCTGGACCTATGACTAGAGCGCGTGCGAGACAAATAAATAATCAGGTTCTGTCGCTCCTTTGTACTTACAATTTAACTAATGAGAATATGATGTTACACTCATGTGTCAATTTTCTTGTACCCAGGGGAGAAAGTGATAAAGAGTTAGAAGATGAAAATAATTTTGTCTTGAATCTACAAGCAGCTGTGCTAATTGCATGCATGGGCTCAACCGAACCATCCATCATGCATGTTACGTCTACAACTAACAAGTGCAAGAGAAGCAAAGAAGGATTAGATTTCATGGACCAGAATAGGCCATGTGTCCCTGGATATTTTTGGCTGCTACGGAAGTACACGCCGGCCCATCGCATCAATTGGATTTGGCCTTACCTGAAGGAGTCCACATTAGACACGACAACGCGCAGTACCGACCGACAACCACAGTGCCGTATTCAATAAATAGTTAGCGTTTGTTAGGGTTTAGACTCGGGGTTTGTTTAGAGAAGTTTAGCTATATTGCTACTTTTATTTGTCTTCGCTCGTAGCGGCTAGTGCGACCGTCAAGACATTCTATCGGAACCCCATCTTGTGAGATTAGTCCCATCTAGCATATTCGCAATTTTGAGATTGTTTGGCTATTATTTGCTTGCATGTTCTTCGATTTGCTTACAGGAAAAATCCTTCGTGGATAGGTCGATCGCGTCGTTGGCTCGGTCGATAACGCCGTGGAGTTGGTTCAGCGATTGCCGTGGATATCAGTCGTGTACGGTTCTCCCTATACGGTTGGTAGCCGGATCGTGAGGGTCAAGTCCCACCCAAAATCGTAGTTATCTCCCTCTCATCGAAAGATCGGGTCCCCAGTTCACATCAAGTGGTATCAGTTTTCAGGTTCATCGGTGAGAGATTTACAGTTTTGTTAGATTAGTTTATTTTTCAGTCCTACAGCCCACAAAAAAGCCAAAAAAAATATTAGTTCATCCGTTGCACCTACCTTTTTAGCCTCTAGCAATTTTTGCATCTAGTATTTGTGTAGTTGAATCTTTGGTTGCATCCATCCTAGTCTTAGTGCTGGTTTAGATTTGTTTGGGAGAAAAACATCTACTAGATCAATCTATTTTTGTCCACCCTCCAGATCTTTGCCGCAATGTTCGTCTTAAACAAAAAAGATTGCACCCGATTGTTTCCTTTTCATCGCTGCACCTGTGCCCAACGTCCCATCCGCCTTAAAAACTGTGCATGTGCTGCCGCATGCACCCCCCAGACATCACCCGCTAGCTCCAAGCATCTTGGTTCCATCTTGGTTAGCCATCCATCATTACCCTTTGTGTACCACCGCCAGCCATCCATTATTAGTAATTTAGTGCCACCACTAGCAGCACACGTCTTAGCAAACACACAGGTTGTGCCTCGGTTTTTCTTTTTAGTGTACTAGTTTACTTTTTGATCTCTACTAGTACTACCGGTACGGCAATAGTAACAGACAAGCTGTTTTGAAACGTTTCCGTCTTGCTAACTGGCCTGGTAAAAAAAGCAAGAAAAAAAAGTGAAAAAAAACAGAGAAGAAAAAAGAGTAAAAAAAGTGAAAAAAAAAGAAATAGAAAAAAAATCAGGCCGGCTAGCATCTATTCTGGGCTGTTTTGTTCTCTTCTGGACTAGCATATATTATTTTTGCTGCTACTTGATCGCCACTCCATCTATCATATATTTTCGAGCTTTGTCATACATTGCGGATATACCTCACTTATATCTAGCTACTTAGAGCTATCATATTTTCATCGATTTTCCCTCATTTGATTTAGTATCTGGGCTTAGATTGTTTTCTCTCTTGCTAGTCGACTGCCAGCACTAGTTAAGAGTTTGAGCAATTATTCAACTTGGATTGCTTTTTGCTAAATTGTGCCACTGATATTGTGAGTTGAGAAACCTTTGCCAAGCTACACTTTTTCCTACCAATAAGTACAGGTCCCGACACTACTGATTCCTGGTTATCGCTCCATCCAATCTTCATCGGTTGTTTGAAGTCAACACCAACGCACCAATCGCCACTTGTTGCATTGGTAAGAACAAGTAAGAATTTGATACTAAGCTTGAGTGTGAGTGATTTTTCTTCACCACGTCCTACTAGTTGATAGGGATTATACACTGTGTTTTTTTCTCTTTCGCTAACAATGGCACAGGATCAACCCACACTTGAGGGCCTCACCGTGGATGTGAAATTCACCAGCGAGCGGCTCGCCCAACTTGAGGGTGTTCAGATTGTGGCAGAAGAGAGGCTCAAGGCCATTGAAGATGCACAAGGTGTTGCCAACACACAACTACAGGACATCTTGTTACGTTTGGACGAGTTGCGGACTACACCCCCCGTCAACAATAATGATGTTCCTCACAATTCCACGGGAGTTGCCGCTACTTCGCGAGCTCGACGTGTGCCCATGCGTCATCCACAACACCCCGCTATTGTCACCGATGTTGCCACCATAAACCAGCACCCACAAATTCCTCCTCGCGTCCACGAGCGACATGGGGACAACTACGAGGATTATTCTAGTGACACCAAAGACGACCAAATGGTCAACCACCACAATGACCATGCTCATCGACAACTACGTTTCAACCGTCATGGTGTGGTACGAGGTCAACCCAGGTATGATGTTAGAGATTATGAACACTCTAGTGCCAAAATCAAATTTACTATGTCTACTTTCAATGGTAAATATAATCCAGATGTTTATCTTGACTGGGAACTTTCTGTTGAACAAAAATTTGCATGTCATGATATTCCTGAGAACCAAAGAGTTAGGGCAACCACTAGTGAATTTACAAACTTTGCTTCTATGTGGTGGAGTGAATATTGTCGTATTAATGCAAATAATATACCTACTACTTGGGATGCCTTAAAACGAGCTATGCGACAACGTTATGTTCCTTCATATTATGCTCGTGATAAACTCAATGAATTGCAACGTTTAAAACAAGGTAGTAGTTCTGTAGAGGATTATTATCAAGAATTGCAAACTGGCTTAGTGCGATGTGGATTGGTTGAAACCGACGATGCTATGATGGCTAGATTTTTAGGTGGTTTGAATCGTGATATTCAGGATATATTGGACTATAAGGAGTACAATTCTATTACTCGTTTGTTTCATTTTGCTTGTAAAGCTGAAAGGGAAGTACAGGGACGACACAACAAGGGACGAGGTAATTTTTCTGCAGGTCATCACTCATCATGGACACACTCTCCAACTATCCCACCCACTACCGAGGCAACACCACATATCTCGAACAGTGGTGCACTCCCAACAAGTTTGAAATCAGCTCCACAATCCTCTGCGGCATCGAGAGCAATTTCTCAAGCACCCACCACTTCGTCCGGACGCACAAGAGACATGAAGTGTCATATATGCAAAGGTGGCGGGCACTTGATGAAGGATTGCCCAAATAAACGTGCTTTCATTGTGCGAGAAGATGGTGAGTACTCCTCTGCTAGTGATTTGGATGAAGATACGCGTGCTATGCTTGCCACTAATAATGCAGATGACACTAAGGAGCATGACACGGAGGAGATACATATTAATGCTGAGATGGCCGATCAGTACCCAAGCCTTGTAACCATGCGAGTACTTAGTGCCCAGGTGGGGCATGATGAGATGCCTCAACGCCATAATCTTTTTCAAACTAAGTTTGTTGTCAAAGGGCATTCCATTCGTGTGATTATTGATGGTGGAAGCTGCAATAATTTGGCGAGTATGGAGATGGTAGAGAAGCTTTCCCTCATCACTACGAGACATCCCCATCCATATTACATCCAATGGTTCAACGACTATGGTAAGTTGAAGGTAACATGTCGTGTGCGAGTACAATTTACACTTGGTTCATATCATGATTACGTTGACTGTGATGTTGTACCTATGCAAGCTTGTTCTTTATTGTTAGGTCGACCTTGGCAATATGATAATAGTGTTACTCGTCATGGTAGAACAAATTCATATACTCTTGTGTTCAAAGGAAAAACCATCAACTTGCTTCCTATGACTCCTGATGAGATCATAAATGATGAGAAAGTTAAATCAACGGACCGTACTACACACAATATGCTTGCTATCAATTCTGGAATTTTTTCGTTGACTGTCCCAACCTATGAGAGGGACATACTGCGTGCCCAAATAGTTCATTTGCGTTTCCATAATTCATACATAGACTTTGTGTGGGATAACACTTTTCATGATTTTCCTAATGGTGTTATTACAAATTTATTTCACCCTCCTGACATAACGCCTTCGGAACAGCCTATATACGTTGCATCTATTTTTGTGTTGTTCTATGATGTGTTTCAGATAAATAAAAGCCGAGGGCGGCTTTGTTTTTAAGAAAGGGGGGATGATGTGGACATAGATACCATAAATACATCTACAAATATTACACGAGACATCGTTGACATAGTTGCATCTGGACCTATGACTAGAGCGCGTGCGAGACAAATAAATAACCAGGTTCTATCGCTCCTTTGTACTTACAATTTAACTAATGAGAATATGATGTTACACTCATGTGTCAATTTTCTTGTACTCAGGAGAGAAAGTGATAAAGAGTTAGAAGATGAAAATCATTCTGTCTTGAATCTACAAGCAGTTGTGCTAATTTCATGCATGGGCTCAAGCGAACCATCCATCATGCATGCTACGTCTACAACTAACAAGTGCAAGAGAAGCAAAGAAGGATTAGATTTCATGGACCAGAATAGGCCATGTGTCCCTCGATATTTTTGGCTGCTTCGGAATTACACGTCGGCCCATCGCATCAATTAGATTCGGCCTTACCTGAAGGAGTCCACATTGGACACGACAGCGCGCAGTACCGACCGACAACCACGGCGCCGTATTCAATAAATAGTTAGCGTTTGTTAGGGTTTAGACTCGGGTTTTGTTTAGAGAAGTTTAGCTATATTGCTACTTTTATTTGTCTTCGCTCGTAGCGGCTAGTGCGATCGTCAAGACATCCTATCGGAACCACATCTTGTGAGATTAATCCCATCTAGCATATTCGCAATTTTGAGATTGCTTGGCTATTATTTTCTTGCATGTTCTTCGATTTGCTTGCAGGAAAAATCTTTCATGGATAGGTCGATCGCGCCGTTGGCTTGGTCGATAACGCCGTGGAGTTGGTTCAGCGATTGTCGTGGATATCAGTCGTGTACGGTTCTCCCTATACGATTGGTAGCCGGATCGTGAGGGTCAAGTCCCACCCAAAATCGTAGTTATCTCCCTCTCATCGAAAGATCGGGTCCCCAGTTCACATCACCAATAGGGGAGTCCACGAAATACTTTTTCCGCCACCGCAAGTTTCTAGGGTGTGTTTGGATGACCACCAAACCTGACCACACCAAAAAATTGGCTAGCCCATGACATTTGGTAGCTATTTGGATCAGTACCAAAAAAATGGCGTGCCCAGCACAACCGTCGCGTGCCCCTGTAAATCGCACCAACACGTGGGCGAGTCGTGGGCGGAGAAAAGCTCCGCCAATAAATTGGCATCGTGACTTTGTCCTCTAATTCCTGGTGGGCCCCATGTAATGTTACTGATGCGGTGCATGCAGTCGTGCATTTTGCATCTTTTGGCATGTAATTAATCGTTTTAGTCACAACGATTAGTGAGGGCATGCAGTTTTTGCTGTTAAAAAAACAAAGTGCATGCAGCGTGATATTTTCCGGCGCTGCGCGAGGACCACTGTACTAAAAACTTCCTGCTCTGGCTGTCTCGTGTGACTTTGTTGGCAAGCATATTTCTTTTTCTCTTGAAATGTATCTTAGATTTTATTTAGATGCTAGACGTGTGAAGTATTCCAAAGTCTAGTGTAGTCATTCTGGTCAGTGGTGCAAACTAAACTGAAGTCTTGCCAAATTTTTGGACAGCAACTGGGCTACAATCCAAACAAGAACTACTTACCAATATATTGGTCATGCCCTTGATTTGGTCATACCAAAATTTTGGTAGGGCTAGCTGGGGCTCAAACCAAACACACCCCTATTCTTGACAGATCCCATCTGGAGGCCTTTTCGGGCACTCTGCTGGAGGGGAATTCGGTCACGGAGGGGCTCTACATCATCCTTGCTGCCCTTCTGATGATGCTTGTGTAGTTTACCACAAATCTATGGGTCCATAGTTAGTAGCTAGATGGCTTCTTCTCTATTTGATCTTCAAGACAATGTTCTCCTCGATGTTCTTGGAGTTCTATCTGATGCAATCACTTTTTGCGGTGTGTTTGTTGGGATCTGATGAATTATGAGTTTATGATCAGATCTATCCATGAATATTATTTGAGTTTTCTCTGAACTCTTTTATGATGATTGTTATAGCTTCATATTTATCTTTGATTTGTTGATTTGGTTTGGCCAACTAGATTGATTTATCTTGCAATGGGAGAGGTGCTTTGTAATGGGTTTGATTTTGTGGTGCTCAATCCCAGTAACAGAAGGGGACATGACACGTATGTATCATTGTTATTAAGGGTAAAAATATGGGGTTTATTCATATGTGAGTTTATCTTGTCTACGTCATGTAATCTTGCTTAAGGTGTTACTCCATTTTTTATGAACTTAATACAGTAGATCCAAGCTGGATAGCAGCCGATGTGTGGAGTAATAGTAGTAGATGCAGGCAGGAGTCGGTCTACTTGTCTCGGACGTGATGCATATATACATGATCATTGCCTTGGATATCGTCATAATTATTTGCTTTTCTATCAGTTGCCCAACGGTAATTTGTTTATCCACCATATGTTATTTTCAAGAGAGAAGCCTCTAGTGAAAACTATGACCCCTGGGGTCTATCTTTATCATATACAAAACCAAAAATACCTTGCTATGTTTTTCTTTTATTTATTTTAATTTATATTTTTGTCCGATCTATCTATCAAACACCATACAATTTAACCTTGCTCGTAACCGTCAAGAGATTGACAACCCCTTGTTCGTGTTGGGTTGTAAGGATTTGTTGTTTGTGTGCAAGTACTGCTAACGAGGTGTTGCTTGCTTCTCCTACTAGATTCATAAACTTGATTTTTAACTGAGGAAAATACTTACCTCTACTGTACTGCATCATCCTCTCCTCTTTGAGGAAATCCCAACGCAGTTCACAAGTAGAAGTGACGAATGGCGGCTCGGATTCAATTCCTACCGGTCTCATGGCTGCAAGAGTGGAGGGTCCCTGTCGGTGCCGCTGGTGGGTTGCCACCCTCGATTCTGGGCAAGAGGGGATCAGGGTCCTGTCCCCTATTTGGTTCTATGTTGTGGCTGAGCCAATGGCGGCGTTGGTGCTTCATCAAAGTTTGGCCCAAACTTGTTGGTCTGCATTTACTGCTCTTTCCTAGTCCAAGTGGGACGTGAAGACATTTGGTTCCAAGTCCTTCAACACCTTAGCTTTCCCTATGTATGTCATAGTCTATGGCGAGGCCTCGGTGCGCATGTTCCTTTGAACTGTTAGGGCATCTTCGACGCTGACCCAGAAACGAGACATTGCGTCCGTCTACGGAAAGGGGGACAGTCCTCTAACGGGCCATCCAATGCTATCTGCATACATTTCAAATCTGCATTAAGCAATTCGGACAAAATTCATGGAAAACGGTTGATTTTCATACAAATCGGACAAAATTCGTTGCATTTTATATATATTTTTCAAACTAAACCGTACTCTAACCTAGTCTGACTAAATTACCGTCGATGCCCGTTCCCCATATCCGGCCGTCTATGAGCACCGGGAAGTGAAGCTCCAGCTCCGCCTCTCCAGCCTGCAAGCGGCTAATCACCTGACGAGGATGAGGCCACGAGGCGTAGCTTTAGCGGGAGGACAAGAGCGGTGGCCTTCCTGGGACACAAGCGTCGGCTCCTTCCCATGCTCTAATCTGCCTTGCTGTCGGCGGCGCCCGCGGACGTGCCTAGATTGTCGTTGTTGCACCATGCCGCGGCCACGGAGCCACCAGCCTCCTCATCACCGTCATCGGGCCCGTAAACTTCATCCGCCACCTCGTCGATCCCCTTGTAGGTGGCCTTTAAGTCTGCCTGATACTGGCGGTAGAGCCAGTAGTCGCGGCAAATGTCACGGGCGGCGCAGTAGGAGACAAGCAGAGCCTCCTGCTCACCCATGTCCATGTCCGCCGTGATGGCCGCACCAGGGGTGGGTAACTCATCCGTGCGCCGGTACTCGTCGAGGAGGCGGAGATTGTAGGCCTGTTCGACCTGTGCCTGCCGGAACACGGCCTCCCACTCCTCCATCACCATGTCGGTGTAGTGAGCATGGGCCTTGCCAATGGTGATGTCGGCATTGGTTGGTGAAGGATTGTAGGCCTGTTCGGCCAGCGCCTACCGAACTCCCACTCCTCCAGCACCATGTCGGTGTAGTGAGCATGGGCCTTGCCCATGGTGATGCCGACATTGGCCGATGAAGCCGCCGGCTCATCGTCAACCGCCTCTGCCCTCCGCAGCGCCGGCCTCCTGCCAGCCGGCCACAATGGTGGTGATCTCCCCCTTCTGTTCAAACAAGAGGCCGTCCTAAGGTTTAAATAGCGGGCTTGGCACCTCCGCAGCGTCGACCTCCTGCCAGCCGGCCACAATGGTGGTGATCTCCCCTTTCTGTTCAGACAAGAGGTCGTCCTAAGGTTTAAATAGTGGGCTTGGCACCTCCGCAGCGCCGGCCTCCTGTCAGCCGGCCACAATGGTGGTGATCTCCCCCTTCTGTTCAAACAAGAGGCCGTCCTAAGGTTTAAATAGCGAGCACAGGAGTAGGTTTGTCAGCAACCGGGTATGTTTAGCGGAGGAGGCAGACAAGAGGTCCTTAATGGTGCTGCAAATGAATAAAGTGTTGGCATAGTAGATTTCTCAGCAACCAAGTACGTTTAGTGGAGGAGGCGGATGGACAAATGTCGCATGCACCGGCAAGCAGCGCTGTCGAAGCTCTTGGCCTGCGCTTCTGTCAACGGTGCTGGCAACCCGGACCCACCAAGCAGCCACAGCCGCGGCCACGTCGTCCCTACCCAGCGGTCCACACGGGCCAGGAGGCCCAACCCGCTCGTCATTGGGCCGACGTGGGCTAACTGAAGCCCGCACCGCACGCCTACCAAAGCAGGCGAGCGACTCGGCATCACCATCCAGAGGATCACGAACGAACCGGCGTCTGCTGCCTTCCCTTACCGAACCCTAGTTCTTCCTGTTTTCCCCATTCGAGCGCCGCTCCTTGTAATCGATCTGTACCAAGCTACTACTTTAGAGAGCTACATGTAAATCACATACTGTTATCCTATCATCTGGTATCAGAGACGCCAGCCACCACTCCTCGCCGCTCTGCTTCGTCCTGGCGCATCTCATCGAGACGCGCGGCCTCCGCCAAGCCCGCGACGCCATGGATCCAGGAGTTTCCGCCTTCCTCACTCGGTTCGAGACGAAGATCGAGGCCGCCATCGACGGTCTCACCAAGGCGCAGTAGTCGACCGCAACAAAAATCGACGATCTCCTCAGCTGGCGCCCAGATCTGGAGCGCCCGTCGCGGATCTCAGTGACGCGATGTCCGCCCTCCAAGCCGCGCCGCCTACATCACCCAAAGGAGAGGAGATCCAGCGTGCACCCATGTTGCAGCCGCTGGGGGACCACCTCAGCACCTCAGCAGGCGCAACGAACAACCAGCAAGGGTCCGATGGCCACGGCGTGTTCTCTCTCGAATGGGGGCATCCGGTGGTGTCACTGGAGACGCCGCCTCCGCCCCCGGCAAAAGGTCAGACCACCCTTCTGAATTCCCCCATCCCTCTGTCACCGTTTACACATGCGAGTCAAATGCTCACTGGTTTGGGCCAAGCGCATCCCTCCATCGTTTCCCCCAATTATCGGGCGAAAATCTGAACCTATGGAAAACCTTGTGTGAGCAGTACTTTAGCATGTTTGGGATAACGCAATCCTTCTGGGTTCCCATGGCCGCCCTCAACTTCTCTGGGTCAGCGGCCATATGGCTTCAATCTATTCAGAAGCGTCTCAACAAGTTCGATTGGGATGCGTTCACGTCTCTGTTAGGTACGCGTTTCGGTAGGGATAGGCAACAGATGCTCAGTAGGCAGTTTTTCACCATCCACCAAACTTCTTCTATAGCAGATTATATTGAAAAGTTTGAAGTTATTATCAATCATCTCAGTTCATATTCAGATACTATGCATCCTTACTATTTCTTGACTCGTTTTGTCGAGGGCCTGCGGACGGACATACGAGCGGTGGTAATGGTGCAGCGCCCACCCGATCTGGATACGGCAAGCGCTCTGGCGCTGCTTCAAGAAGAAGTGGCCGATGGCACGCGTACCCCACCAGTGCACACCCAGGAGCTGCCACAACGTGACGGTGTTCCGCTACCACTTCCGGCTCCTCCTTTGCGTCATCCCCCAGCCATGATCGCAACAGATCTCCGTGGCACTGACGCAGCGCGCGCGGAGGCCTCCAAGCTCAAGACTCTGCATGAATATAGAAGAGCCCGTGGCTTATGTTTCAAGTGCGGCGAGAAGTGGGGGAACGACCATGTGTGCCCCACCTCAGTGCAGTTGCACGTTGTAGAAGAGCTACTGGACATGTTTGGCATCGACAGTTTCGTTGACACCCAAGTGAGTTCAGAAGAGGGGCTGCAAGAGACTGCTATGGCCATTTCAGTTTCTGCTGTTACAGGAGGTGTGTCAGCCAGGGCTTTTCAGCTTCGAGCTTGGCTTCAGGGGCACGAAGTACTCATGTTGGTCGATTCAGGCAGCTCCAATTCTTTCATTAATGAGAATCTGGCAAGTAAGCTTTCAGGGACCCAGCCAATGGACAAGCCCAGCTGGGTGCGAGTGGCTGGCGGAGGGGAATTAGTCTGCAAGGAAATTGCCCCGCAGTGTGCTTGGTATGCTCAAGGACACGAGTTCTACACGGATCTAAAGGTTCTGGCTCTGGGCACATACGACGTCATTTTGGGCATGGATTGGTTAGAGGAGCACAGCCCGATGCAGGTGGACTGGCGTGCGCGCGTCATTGAGATCCCAACACCAGCAGGTCCGCTTCGGCTAGTGGGGCACGATGCAACTTCCACAGATTGCCATTCCATCAACAGTCTGCAGCTGCAAAACCTGTGCAACAAAGGGTCAATCTCTCATATCATACACCTGTGTGCGGTAGCCCCTCCACAAGAAGATCTGGAGCCAACTCCAGATTGCATTCAGGAAATTGTTGATCAGTTCTCGGACGTGTTCGAAGAACCAGTGGGACTTCCACCGAGGAGGGCATGCGATCATCGTATTCCCCTGATTCCAGGAGCAAGGCCAGTCAATGTCAGACAATATCGTTACAAACCAGAACAGAAAACAGAAATTGAAGCTCAAGTCGAAGCCCTACTGAAATCTGGTGTTATCCAATGCAGCAACAGCCCTTTTTCCTCTCCTGTCATTTTGGTGAAGAAGAAAGACGGAACCTGGCGTCTATGCATCGACTACAGACAGCTGAATGCCATCACTGTGGTGGGCAAATTCCCTGTCCCAGTTATCGCGGAACTGTTGGACGAATTACACGGAGTAGCCTGGTTTTCCAAGTTGGATTTACGCGCGGGGTACCATCAGATCAGACTCGCGCCGGCGAAGGAGTACAAGACAGCTTTCTCTACCCACCAGGGACATTTTGAGTTCAAGGTGCTATCATTTGGATTAGCAGGGGGGCACCTACTTTCATTGAGGGATTAACCACAACTCTTAAGCCAGACATAAGAGTCTGTGTCCTGTGTTTCTTCGATGACATCTTGATCTTCAGTACTTCTTTGGAGGAGCACAAACGCCATGTCAGGCAGGTGCTGGAGTTGCTGCGCAAAGACCAATGGAAAGTAAAATATAGCAAGTGTGCTTTTGGACAAAGCAAAGTCTCTTATCTGGGGCATGTCATCAGCGCACATGGGGTAGCCACAGATCCAACCAAGATAGCAGCAGTGGCTAACTGGACCTCTCCACAAAATGTCAAGGGCGTCCGCAGTTTCTTGGGCCTCGCGGGTTACTATCACCGTTTTGTCCAGAATTTTGGAGTAATTGCAAAGCCACTGTTCAACTTGTTGAAGAAAGGAGTTCCCTTCCTCTGGACTTCCATCACCGAAACGGCATTCCAGGTGCTGAAAAAGCAACTCATTTCAGCCCCAGTTTTGGCGCTGCCCAACTTTGAACAGCCGTTCACTGTGGATACAGACGCGTGCGATCGTGGCATCGGGGCAATCCTACAGCAGCAAGGGCACCCCATAGCTTTCATGAGCAAGGCTCTGAGCCCAAGGTACCAAGGTCTGTCGACGTACGAAAAGGAATACTTGGCCATCATTGTAGCGGTGGAACAGTGGCGGCCTTATCTGCAACATTCAGAATTCGTCATCTATACAGATCAAAAAAGCCTCACCCACCTGGAAGAGCAAAGGCTGAATACCCCGTGGCAGCAGAAGGCGTTTACGAAGCTCCTGGGACTCAGATACTGCATCAAGTATAAGAAGGGGACTGACAACAGTGGTGCAGACGCCTTATCGCGGGCGGATCCAGCAGAAGCACTGGTGTTGGTTACGTCTTGTCAACCCAGCTGGCTGGAGGATGTACTCAGCAGCTACAACAATAACCCGCATGCCCAGAAGCTTTTGGAGCAGTTAGCGGTGCGTGACGATCCCAAGGGCAGGTTTCAACTGCAACAAGGCATTCTCAGGTTCAGGGGGAGGATCTGGCTGGGAGGGGGAACACACATTCAACAACGCATCATCCAAGCCTTTCATGACAGTCCAATGGGAGGTCACTCAGGTTTCCCGGTGATGTACAGTCGCATCAGACGCCTGTTCGCGTGGCCTAAAATGAAGGCACAAGTCAACCACTACGTGCAGTGCTGCACAGTCTGCCAACAGGACAAACCAGACAGAGTGGCTGCACCAGGTCTCCTGCTACCTCTGCCCATTCCTTCCAAACCATGGGACATGATTTCCATGGATTTTGTAGAAGGTCTCCCTCAATCCAGCCGTTTCAATTGCCTGCTGGTAATAGTTGACAAAAGAACGAAGTTCAGTTACTTCCTTCCCTTAGCTCATCCGTATACAGCGGCATCAGTAGCTCAATTGTTCATCCAGCAAGTATACAAAATACATGGCCTTCCAGGAGCTATTGTGTCCGATCGGGATCCGGTTTTCACTAGTCACTTTTGGCAAGAAATGTTCAAAGCAGCAGGCACGCAACTCAGGCTCAGCATAGCCAATCATCCTCAAACGGATGGCCAGACCGAGAGGGTCAACCAATGTGTGGAAACCTTCTTGCGTTGCTTCACGCAAGCGTGCCCAAGGCGATGGAGTTTCTGGATCCCTCTTGTTCAATTTTGGTATAACAACTCTCCTCATTCGGCCATCGGAATGACTCCTTTCAAAGCCATGTTCGGATATGAGCCTAGGCACTGGGGGATCATAGCAGAGAACGTCGGCTCGGTACCAGCTCTCAATTCTTGGATAGAGGAGCGGGATACTGTTCAGGAACTACTACAGCAGCATTTGAACAGAGCCAGACAGCTCATGAAGAACCAAGCTGACAAGAAACGATCATTTCGGGCATTTGAGGTAGGGGACCAAGTTTTCCTGAAACTACAACCTTACATACAAACCTCCGTGGCACCAAGAGCGAATCACAAGTTGGCGTACAAGTACTACGGGCCATTCCTGATAGTGGCCAAGATCAATGAGGTGGCCTACAAGCTGCAACTCCCACCGCAAGCAACTATTCACCCTGTGTTTCACGTCTCGCTGCTGCGCCGGGTGCTGAACTCTTGTACGTCTGTTGAACCTCAACTTCCACATTGCACTGATGAGCTGGCAGTGCCTGTGTCTATCATTCAGTCAAGGTGGAGAATGTCCAAGGGCAAGATGCGCGAACAAGTTAAAGTTCGCTGGTCCAACTCAGACACACTGGGAGACACTTGGGAGGACAAAGCCAGTCTTTAGGAACGGTTCCCGCTTGCGGAGGCTTGGGGACAAGCCTCGTTTCAAGGAAAGGGGGGTGTCAACGGTGCTGGCAACCCGGACCCACCAAGCAGCCACAGCCACGGCCACGTCGTCCCTGCCCAACGGTCCACACAGGCCAGGAGGCCCAACCCGCTCGTCATTGGGCCGACGTGCGCTAACTGAAGCCCGCACCGCGCGGCTACTAAAGCAGGCGAGCGACTCGGCATCACCATCCAGAGGATCACGAACGAACCGGCGGCTGCTGCCTTCCCTTACCGAACCCTAGTTCTTCATGTTTTCCCCATTCGAGCGCCGCTCCGTGTAATCGATCTGTACCAAGCTACTACTTCATAGAGCTACATCTAAATCACATACTGTTATCCTATCAGCTTCTCTTCAAACACGAGAGTGGCAGCAGTCAGGCTCAGGTTGTGCCTTTTCTCTATAACAAAATACAAGTTCAAATATTTTATGTGCTCGCCCCAAACACCTTGGTGGCTTGGGGGTCCTTGACATTGCTATATTTGGTCAGGCTCTTAGGCTACGCTGGCTTTCGTTGGCATGGCAACGTCCGCCGCGACCGTGGGTTAGCTCCCCTCTACCCTGCTACAATGAGGACAGGCAACTCTTCGCGATGGCAACAAATATAACAATCGAAGACGGCCGAAAGGCAAATTTCTGGAATGACCGCTGGCTGCATGGATCGTGCCCAAAGACGATTGCCCCATACCTATTCCAGGTCTCGACGCGGAAGAACCGCTCAGTCGCGCGACCTATCTAGGGGACTCTCTGAGCATATGGTCTCGGAGCTCACTGAACTAGCTGCAATGCTCGATAATGTAGAACTGGTTGAGGGCCAAGCTGACACCATTGCCTGGAGGTTTGAGCAAAACCAGGAGTACAACCATGAGCGGAGTTTAGAAACCCCATCTCATCTTCTCATCGAGTGCCCCTGGTCCAGAACCATTTGGGAGTCCTTCGCCACGCTTGCAGATATGCCTGCTCTCTGCCCGGCGAATTGAACAGGAGACACTAAGTAGCGGAATCGACGGATCTTCCAGAAGGAATCCTTGACTTTGGAAAGCTTCAGACGTAAGATTAGGGACGAGATCAGATTGTGGCAGGTGCTGGGATCCCCTTTGATCCGGGCTGAGCCCCCGCCCCAGCTCTCTTCTCTTTTCTTTCTCCTTATTTTCCCTTCCTCTTGCGCTGAGTGTCTTGTTTTTCGGACACTTGACCTCTTTTGTACCTTGTTATTCTCTTCTGATCAATGAATTTGGCAAGCTTTGCCAGCATTCAAAAAGAAATATTTTATGTGCTACAGCCTTCAAAACTTTTATTATTGAACTTTTAGCCGTCTAGGCTATCAAATACAGAGCAACTGACCAACAATGAAGGTACCACAGCACTTCATTTTATTCTTATTTAATTAACAGTTTCACTTAGATTCAAAAGATATGCTTACCCTACTCAATTCTTAAAAAATAACCACAAGCGCACAAGTCAAAAGTAAAAACAGAGAACCGGGCAACATATCACATATGAATAAGGCAAGAGGCACATCTGTAGCAAACTAGCTTGGGTATTCAATAACAGCCATGACAAAATATGAAATAGTTCGCTGAAAACAGTTGTACTAATTCTGGCTTTAAGAACACTGGAACATAGAGCAGATCCAACTTGGAACAAAAAAACTCAACATGCCATCCACTAGGATATTCTAAGCAGCAACCTCCTTGAGCTTGGCAAGCTCTTGCCTGATAGCACCACCCCTCTGTTCATATGAAAAATGACAGGTTAAGCAGGTGAAAAAAGGCATGCCCTACACTAATAAACCAGATGGTAGTGAAATGCCTCACCTTAATCTTAGCCAACATGACCTTGAACCTGTCAAAGTCATTCAGCGATGCTCTTCTCTTCTGGACAACAAGCTTCTTACCCCATGAGCTGTTCTCCCATTTGGTTTTCACATCTACAAAATGGCACCACGAACTCAAATAAGCATCAACAGAACAAACTCCAAATGTTGCAGATGTGGGCACCACAAGATTGACCATTACCTGCTTCCTCCATGGCCTTGATCAAAGTTGCCTTCTTAGGGATACGCTTGATGTCAATCTTGATGTCGGTCAGCGAAAGACGCTTGAAGTTCATCTGGCACCTGACCATATCAGGAGCATCCACAAGTGCCTGAATGCACCAGAGTAATGAGAAATTCAATACTCAAAGAGCCACAACATAACTAACCAGAACTAGAGCAGACAGCTAAACTCTAATTGCAAGAACACATGATAACCAGTAACAATCATATGCAGAACATCTTTCAAGGTAAACAGAAATAAACCCGTTGATCTTGCAAGCAGTGCATTATACAACCATTATCACGGTAAACAGCACTGTCAGATAACCACAGGTATTGTTCTATACATCACCTCAGTAATTGCACTAGGCACAAAAGTTACAGCTAATCCTAATAAACTAACAGAACAACTTCTAGGATATGGCACTCGTAGAATTCCATTTGTTGTTTCATCATCTGAAAGTAGCTAATAACATTTCAAAAATGAAACTAGCTAATAAAACAAAACAGATAACTACATTTCTTCCGGAGAACAACCCATAGCACAAGATTTCTTGCCAACAAACAGAACATGGCTATAGAACTCTAGATCTACTACGCCACAAGAGTGCTTCGGAACTCCAACCAGCAAGACTCGGCACTCACCCGGTTCTGGTCGACGACGTCGACGATGACGACGAGGCGGCCGTAGTCCTTGCCGTAGTTCACCAGGGCCACGCGCCCGATCTCGACGAACCTCTTGAACGGCTGCACGTAACACAAAGACACCGAACCTCGTCAAAACACGCGTCGCTGAAAAGCCTTACCGGAGCAGCACAGAACCAAAGCGACCAATCGACGTACCATCTTTGCGGCGGCGGCGTGGGGCGAGACGGCGAGGCGAGGAGACGGGTGGGCGGGCAGAAAGGCAAGAGGAGCTAGGGTTCGGCAGCGAGAGCGGATTATAAAGGCAGCGTGCAAGTCCCGGTGAGCCCGTGGATCGTGACGCGAGCTCTCCTAGCCGTCCGATGCAGGTCAGAGAGTTACTGGGGGGTTTCTGGGCTTTGGAATGAATAACGGGCCTAGTAGAGTCGTCGTTCACTCTCTCTCTCCCTATTGGGCTTATGTGCAAACTATCCAAATTAGGCTTGGCCCATGAAGTAGCAGTAGGCAGGCAGGACCAAATCCTCAATCGCTATTCACCTCAAAAAAAAAATCATGCATAGCCTAGAGTTGTAGGAGAGAGAATAAATTAGACTATATTATGGAATTTTCAAAGTATATATGCATTAAGGAGGATGGAGTCAGGCTAGATCTATACTATAATATCCTTAATGTCTATAATGGAGTCATCTTTTATGCGGGTTTCCACTTTAAGCAATGATTTTAGAATCCGATTCAATAGAAAATGAGAAAATATGCAAACAAAATAGAAGAAACAAATGTGTGTGGGGGGGGGGGATATATTATATATTCCTAGGTTAGATTCATTATCTAATCAGTTATATGGATATGGAATTCGCTTCTATGTAGTTCGGACAATTCACATTATCATTTCAATTTGATTTCAATTTGTACTTTTTAGTTACTTTACTTCTCCCCAATAAAGCTTAGAAGTAAGAATTTATTGATTGATTGTATCCTTAACCATTTTTTTGGACACGAGGAACTACTCATCATGAATCCACTAATTGTTGTTGCTTCTGTTATTGCTGCTGGATTGGCCGTAGGGCTTGCTTCTATTGGACCTGGAGTTGGTCAAGGTACTATTGCAGGACAAGCTGTAGAAGGTATTGCGAGACAGCCAGAAGCAGAAGGTAAAATACGAGGTACTTTATTGCTTAGTCTAGCTTTTATGGAAGCTTTAACAATTTATGGACTAGTTGTGGCACTAGCGCTTTTATTTGTGAACCCTTTTGTTTAATCTTAAAAAAATCTTTCGATTTCGATTAGATACTTTTTTCTTTTTTTAGTAAATTGGTATTTGCTTTCGCAATTCTAATTATATCAAAACTTTATTTAATTTACTCCTATTTATTACTCCTGGAATTATCTATTTATCGGGACAGATAATACCCCATTATAGGAAGGGCTGAGTTGAGTATTATTAATTTAGAAGATGTGATCACCTTTTTATTTCCCGTCCTTAGTTTAGGAAAGTGGAAAGTTTTCTCCTTTTATTTTAGGAATTTTGGGAACAGAACATTTCAACAAAGGAAGTCTTTCACCGGTCAAACAAGACATAAAACTTAATCTAAAAGAAATTACTAGATTGAATCTATTTATATTAAAAATGATAAAAAAAGGGCGAGCGAAGTAAGTGATCGAAAAACTTTGTTCTTTGTTTGTCCTATCTATAAGAGGAGAGCATATGAAAAATGTAACCCATTCTTTGGGTTTTTTAGCTCACTGGCCATCTGCTCGCAGTTTCGGGCTTAATACCGATATTTTAGCAACAAATATAATAAATCTAACTGTAGTGGTTGGTGTTTTAATTTTTTTTAAAAGGGAGTGTGTGCGAGTTGTCTATATCAAGAATAGATTGGATCTATCCGGCTGCACTTTATAATATTTTTTAGTATTTTTCGGATAAATAAGAAAAGGGTGCACGATCTCGACGAATTACTTTTAAATAAATTCAGAAATCATATGGAAGAACCATAGCATTTCGGGACTCATTGGTAAATCAACTTTGATTCTCTATAAACCAAGAATGTGAGACCATTAACACGATTAAAGCTAAACTGCTTGAAGTCCAGGAAAAAAGAGGTACTCTTTCTACAACTATATTAGTATTAGTGCCGAATTTAAACCCTACAGTCAGGTTTGGTTTTTCAGGAATATGAGGGTTGCGTGGGATCTAGCTCAGCAGGTGAATTTCAAGCCACTTGAAGCAAATCTGTACACAATGCAATTCCAGTGCCTTGGCGACTGATAACCCACAAGTGTAGGGGATCGCAACAGCTTTCGAGGGTAAAGTATTCAACCCAAATTTATTGATTCGACACAAGGGGAGCCAAAGAATATTCTTGAATATTAGCAGTTGAGTTGTCAATTCAACCACACCTGGATAACTTAGTATCTGCAGTAAAGTATTTAGTAGCAAAGTAGTATGATAATAAAGGTAACGGTAGCAAAAGTAATGTTTTTGGGTTTTGTAGTAATTGTAACAATAGCAACGGAAAAGTAAATAAGCGAATACAATATGTGAAAAGCTCGTAGGCAATGGATCAGTGATGGATAATTATGCCGGATGCGATTCCTCGTGTAATAGCTATAACATAGGGTGACACAGAACTAGCTCGAGTTCATCAATGTAATGTAGGCATGTATTCCGTAAATAGTTATACGTGCTTATGGAAAAGAACTTGCATGACATCTTTTGTCCTACCCTCCTGTGGCAGCGGGGTCCTAGCAGAAACTAAGGGACATTAAGGCCTCCTTTTAATAGAGGATCGGAATAAAGCATTAGCACATAGTAAATAATGAACTCCTCAAACTACGGTCATCACCGAGAAGTATCCCGATTATTGTCACTTCGGGGTTGTCGGATCATAACACATAATAGGTGACTATAGACTTGCAAGATAGGATCAAGAACACACATATATTCATGAAAACATAATAGGTTTAGATCTGAAATCATGGCACTCGGGCCCTAGTGACAAGCATTAAGCAAGCCTATGATGGAATTACTCACGTACGGCGGTGAGCATCATGAAATTGGTGATGGAGGATGGTTGATGATGACGACGGCGACGAATCCCCCTCTTCAGAGCCCCGAACGGACTCCAGATCAGCCCTCGCGAGAGAGATTAGGGCTTGGCGGCGGCTCCATATCGTAAAACGCGATGAAACTTTCTCTCTGATTTTTTTCTCCCCGAATGTGAATATATGGAGTTGGAGTTGACGTCGGTGGAGGTCCAGGGGGCCCACGAGAGAGGGGGCGCGCCCAGGGGGAGGGGGGCGCCCCCCACCCTCGTGGACAGGGTGTGGGCCCCCTGGTCTTGATTCTTTCGCCAGTATTTTATATATTTTCCAAAAAGTGCCTCCGTGGATTTTCAGGACATTCCGAGAACTTTTCTTTTCTACACATAAAACAACATCATGGCAGTTCTGCTGAAAAGAGCGTCAGTCCAGGTTAGTTTCATTCAAATCATGCAAGTTAGAGTCCAAAACAAGGGAAAAGTGTTTGGAAAAGTAGATACGTTGGAGACGTATCAACTCCCCCAAGCTTAAACCTTTGCTTGTCCTCAAGCAATTCAGCTGATAAACTGAAAGTGATAAAGAAAAACTTTTACAAACTCTGTTTGCTCTTGTTGTTGTAAACATGCAAAGCCATCATTCAGGTTTCAACAAATATTATGAATTAACCATACTCACAATAACACTTAGGTCTCACAATTACTCATATCAATAGCATAATCAGCTAGCGAGCCATAATAATAAAACTCGGATGACAACACTTTCTTAAAACAATCATAACATGATATAACAAAATGGTATCTCACTAGCCCTTTCTGAGACCGCAAAACATAAATGCAGAGCACCTTTAAAGATCAAGGACTGACTAAACATTGTAATTCATGGTAAAAGAGATCGAGTCAAGTCATACCCAATATAAACTAATAGTAATGAATGCAAATGGCAGTGTGCTCTCCAGCGGGTGATTTTTAATAAGAAGGGTGATGACTCAACATAAAATTAAATAGATAAGCCCTTTGCAGAGGGAAGCAGGGATTTGTAGAGGTGCCAGAGCTCGGTTTTAAAATAGAGATTGAATAACATTTTGAGCGGCATACTTTTGCTGTCAACGCAACAACTATGAGATGGTTGTATCTTCCATATTACATGCATTATAGGCAGTTCCCAAACAGAATGGTAAAGGTTTATACTCCCCCAACCACCAATAAGCATCAATCCATGGCTTGCTCGAAACAACAAGTGCCTCCAACTAACAACAGCCCTGGGAGAGTTTTGTTTAATTATTTTGATTTGCTTTGATCTTTTTGGATCATGGGACTGGGCATTCCGGTTACCGACCCTTTCTCGTGAATGAGGAGCGGAGTCCACTCCTCTTGAGAATAACCAACCTAGCATGGAAGATATAGGCAGCCCTAGTTGAAACATGAGCTGCTCAAGAATACAAAACATAATTTCATTTGAAGATTTGGAGTTTGGCACATATAAATTTACTTGGAACGGCAGGTAAATACCGCATATATGAAGGTATGGTGGACTCATATGGAACAACTTTGGTGTTTATGGAGTTTGGATGCACAAGCAGTATTTCCGCTTAGTACAGGTGAAGGCTAGCAAAAGACTGGGAAGCGACCAACTGAGAGAGCGACAACAGTCATAAACATGCATTAAAATTAATTTACACCGAGTACAAGCATGAGTAGGATATAATCTACCATGAACATAAATATCCTGAAGGCTATGTTGATTTGTTTCAACTACATGCGTGAACATGTGCCAAGTCGAGTCACTCAATTCATTCAAAGGAGGATACCATCCCATCACACCACATCATAATCATTCTAATAGCATGTTGGCACGCAAAGTAAACCATTATAACTCATAACTAATAAAGCATGGCACAAGCAACTATAATCCCTAAATGTCATTGCAAATATGTTTACTTCATAATAAGCTGAATCAGAAACGATGAACTCATCATATTTACAAAAACAAGAGAGGTCAAGTTCATACCAGCTTTTCTCATCTCAATAAGTCCATCATATATCATCATTATTGCCTTTCACTCGCACGACCGAACGATGTGTATAATAATAAGAGTGCACGTGCATTGGACTAAGTTGGAATCTGCAAGCATTTAACTCAAAAAAGAAGACAATGTAATATGGGATCTAAATTAAATAAACAAACATGCATATGAGAGCCACTAAGCATTTTCAATATGGTCTTCTCGACCCCCAAAGGAAAGAAAATAAAATAAAACTATTTACACGGGAAAGCTCCCAACAAGTAAAAAAGAAGAACAAGAAATCTTTTATGGTTTTCATTTTAATTTCTACTACAAGCATGGAAATTAAACTAACTAATTTTTTTTGGTTTTTCTTAAGGTTTATCAAACACACAAGAAGAAAACTAGAAAAAGAATTTTAAACTATCATGGATAATACAATGAAAGAGTATGAGCACCGACGACTAGTGTGTGAACATGAATGTAAAGTCGGTGAGAAATACGTACTCCCCCAAGCTTAGGCTTTTGGCCTAAGTTGGTCTAATACCAAGGACCGCCGCTACTCTCCCTGGTGTACTGGGAAGTGTAATCAGGATACCACTGGCTGGTCTCTCCGGATCCCACTGGACAGACGATGCACGATAAGGGTCCAGTTTAGGTTCCGGCTCAGGTTCATGTTTTGGAGTGAAAGCTTGGGCTCGATGGTTGTACAAGAGCCTCCTTTATTTGTTGTCAATGATAAACTTGTGGGCTACCATGCTCTTGTAATCTAAAATGTGAGGAGGCAATTTTGTCTCCTCTTTTTCATGGTGCCTAATAGGTATCTGAAAATGTCTAGAAAGACGTGAAGCATAGATACCTCCAAATATGGGGCCTTTTGTATGGTTCAGGCCTAGCCGTTTAGCAACGACGTCACCCATACTAAAACTATTATCTCCAAGCAAGGCATGTTGAATAATGATAATATCGGGAACACTAAAGTTTCCACTATTTCCACGACCAATCAAGCATCTACTAGCAAATATGGCAAAGTAACGTAAAACAGGAAAGTGTATGCTAGAGATTTTTGCCTCGGAGCCCTTCTTTGGCTCCTCTACAGCTATAGTGTTAACAAAGCCATCCACATCTTTACGATGGGGTTCCTCTAATTCTCCCTCATAGGGTATCCTACATATCACGCAAAAATTATGTAAAGACATTTCTCTGAATTCATCATATAAGTGAAATGATATTGCAGGCGGTGACTTCTTAGGATAATAATAAATTTTTTGCATGAAAGTATTGGTGAGTAAGAGATACTGATCGATCCGGTCGTTGATGAAACCGGTGAGGCCTGCATTCTCGATCAAAGAATAAAAATCTTCATGAATTCCAGCTTCTTTCAAGAAATCATCACATGGCCATTCACACGACCGCACTTCCGCTAAGCGAGGAAGATTATACTTGGCTTTTTCCTTCTCTTTAGCTTGTTTTTCCTGAGAGCTTTGGCTAGAAGAGCCCCTCAAAAGTTTCCTTAACATTTTCTGGAAATTTCTGAAATTTTAGTAACTTCAAAATAAAAGTGAATAAAACTAAACAAGATTGGTAGCAACTACTCCTACAAGTGCCTAGAGCCTATATCATGCATTAGAATTGCTTGGGACCTCATAAATTTAACATGCAAGCTCAAGAACATGGTCACCTATGCAGCAAAAAATTGCAATGAATAAAGCACTAGAACAAAAACTAATTGGACCAATGGAGGAGTCACATACCAAGCAACAATCTCCCATAGTAGTTTTGTGAATGGAGCTTTGAGCAAGGAGATCGAAAATCGCAGCAAAATGAGCTAGAACTCGTGCTTGAGCTGGATGGGATTTTTTTGGGTAGAAGATGAAGTGTGTGGTTGCTGGCATAAGTGGAGGGGGGCCACCAGGGGCCCACGAGACATGGGGCACACCCTCCACTCTCATGGCCTCGTGCTTGCCCCTCCTGCAGTGATTTCAGTGCCTAAAATCCTCAAATATTCCATAAAAATCATACTAAATTTGCAGGGCATTTGGAGCACTTTTATTTTCAGGGTATTTTTTAATGCACGGATAATTCAGAAAACAGACAGATGATACTATTTTTGCTTTATTTATTCTAAATAACAGAAAGTAAAAAGAGGGTACAGAAGGTTGTGCCTTCTAGTTTCATCCATCTCATGATCATCAAAATGAATCCACTAACAAGGTTGATCAAGTCTTGTTAACAAACTCATTTCGAATAACACGGACCCGAAGAAATTTCGAATAACACTAAGTTACCTCAACGGTTATATGAAAATCCCCAACAATAAGAATATCATATTTTTTTCTTGACAGTAGGAAGAGGAAATTCAAAACCTCCAATAATGATAGTTGGCACTTTTCCAATAGAATTGATGCTATAAACTTGAGATTGTTTCCTCAGAAAGTGTACCGTATGCTCATTACCATTAACATGAAAAGTGACATTGCCTTTGTTGCAATCAATAACAGCCCCTGTAGTATTCAGAAAAGGTCTACCAAGGATAATCGACATACTATCGTCCTCGCGAATATCAAGAATAACAAAGTCCGTTAAGATAGTGACATTTGCAAGCACAACAAGCACATCCTCACAAATACCGACAGGTATAGCAGATGATTTATCAGCCATTTGCAAAGATATTTCAGTAGGTGTCAACTTATTCAATTCAAGTCTACGATATAACACTAACACCGGCTCCAAGATCACATAAAGTAGTTCTAACATAAATTCTTTTAACGGAGCATGGTATAGTTGGTACCCCAGGATCTCCAAGTTTCTTTGGTATTCCACCCTTTAAAATGTAATTAGCAAGCATGGTGGAAATTTCAGCTTCTGGTATCTTTCTTTTGTTTGTAATGATATCCTTCATATACTTAGCATAAGGATTTACTTTAAGCATATCAGTTAAGCGCATACGTAAGAAAAAAGGTCTAATCATTTCAGCAAAGCGCTCAAAATCCTCATCATCCTTTGTCTTAAATGGTTTAGGAGGAAAGGGCATGGGTTTCTGAACCCATGGTTCTCTTTCTCTACCGTGCTTCCTAGCAACAAAATCTCTCTTATCATAACGTTGATTCTTTGATTGTGGGTTATCAAGATCAACAGCAGGTTCAATCTCTACTTCATTATTTTTGCTAGGTTGAGCATCAACATGAACATTATCATTAACATTATCACTAGGTTCATGTTCATCACCTGATTGTGTTTCAGCATCAGAGATAGAAATATCATTGGGATTCTCAGGTGTGTCTACAGTAGGTTCACTAGAAGCATGCAAAGTTCTATCATTTTTCTTTTTCTTCTTTTTAGAAGAACTAGGTGCCTCTAAATTATTTCTCTGAGAATCTTGCTCGATTCTCTTAGGGTGGCCTTCAGGATACAAAGGTTCCTGAGTCATTCTACCAGTTCTAGTAGCCACTCTAACAGTAAAGTCATTTTTATTATTTAATTCATCAAGCAAATCATTTTGAGCTTTAAGTACTTGCTCAGTTTGAGTAGCAACCATAGAAGTATTTTTGCTAATGATTTTGAGTTCACCTTTAACTCTAGACATATTATCGCCTACCTCGAAAGCATTATTCTTTAACTCTCTACCAACATAAGCATTAAAACTTTCTTGTCTAGCCATAAAATCATCAAATTCATCTAAGCATGGGCTATGAAATTTAGTAGAGGGGACTTCAACTTTATCATATCTATAGAGAGAATTTACCTTTACTACCTGTGTCGGGTTATCAAGACAATGTGGTTCTTCAACAGGCGGTATATTAAGACCATGTATTTCTTCAAAAGGAGGTAAATTCTTAACATCTTCAGCTTTAATACCTTTTTCTTTCATTGATTTCTTTGCCTCTTGCATATCTTCAGGACTGAGAAATAGAACACCTCTCTTCTTCGGAGTGGGTTTAGGAATAGGCTCGGGAGTTGGCTCAATTGGTTCAGGAATTGGCTCAGGAAGAGTCCAATTATTTTCATTAGTCAACATATTATTCAATAGTAATTCAGCATCATCGACTGTTCTTTCCCTGAAAACACAACCAGCACAACATCCAAGTAGTCCTTGTAAGCATTGGTTAGTCCATTATAAAAGATATCAAGTATTTCATTTTTCTTGAGAGGATGATCAGGCAAAGCATTAAGTAACCGGAGAAGCCTCCCCCAAGCTTGTGGGAGACTCTCTTCTTTGATTGGCACAAAATTATATATTCCCCGCAAGGCAGCTTGTTTCTTATGAGTGGGGAAATATTTAGCAAAGAAGTAATAAATCATATCCTAGGGACTACACACACAACCAGGAGCAAGAGAATTATACCAAGTCTTAGCATCACCCTTTAACGAGAACGGAAATATCTTAAGTATATAATAATAACGAGATTTATCATCATGAGTAAACAGGGTAGCTATATCATTCAACTTGGTAAGATGTGCCACAACAGTTTCAGATTCAAGGCCATAAAAAGGATCAGATTCAACTAAAGTAATAATCTCGGGATCAACAGAGAATTCATAATCCTTATCAGTAACACAGATAGGTGAAGTAGCAAAAGCAGGGTCAGGTTTCATTCTAGCATTAAGAGACTACTGCTTCCATTTAGCTAATAATTTCTTAGATCATATCTATCATTGCAAGCAAAGATAGCTCTAGCAGCTTCTTCATTCATAACATAACCCTCAGGAACAACAAGTAATTCATAATCATTGGGAAAATTTTCATCATCACTATCATCAATAATAGCATCTTCAGTAATTTCATTCCCCCTAACTCTAGCAAGTTGTTCATCAAGAAATTCACCTAATGGCAAAGTAGTATCACGCACAGAAGTAGTTTCATCATAAGTATCATGCATAGCAGAGGTGGCATCATCAATAACATGCGACATATCAGAATTCATAGCAGTAGCAGGTTTAGGTGTCGCAAGTTTACTCAAAACAGAAGGAGAATCTAGTGCAGAGCTAGATGGCAGTTCCTTACCTCCCCTCGTAGTTGAGGGATAGATCGTAGTTTTCGTGTCTTTCAAGTTCTTCATAGTGATCAACAGATATAAATCCCAAGTGACTCAGAGAATAGAGTTATGCTTCCCACGGCGCCAGAAATTAGTCTTGATAACCCACAAGTGTAGGGGATCGCAACAACTTTCGAGGGTAAAGTATTCAACCTAAATTTATTGATTCGACACAAGGGGAGCCAAACAATATTCTTGAGTATTAGCAGTTGAGTTGTCAATTCAACCACACCTGGATAACTTAGTATCTGCAATAAAGTATTTAGTAGCAAAGTAGTATGATAATAAAGGTAACGGTAGCAAAAGTAATGTTTTTTGGGTTTTGTAGTAATTGTAACAATAGCAACGGTAAAGTAAATAAGCGAAGAACAATATGTGAAAAGCTCGTAGGCAATGGATTAGTGATGGATAATTATGCCGGATGCGATTCCTCATGTAATAGCTATAACATAGGGTGACACAGAACTAGCTCCAGTTCATCAATGTAATGTAGGCATGTATTCCATAAAAAGTCATACGTGCTTATGAAAAAGAACTTGCATGACATCTTTTGTCCTATCCTCCCGTGGCAGTGGGGTCCTAGCGGAAACTAAGGGATATTAAGGCCTCCTTTTAATAGAGAACCGGAACAAAGCATTAGCACATAGTGAATACATGAACTCCTCAAACTACAGTCATCATCGAGAAGTATCCCGATTATTGTCACTTCGGGGTTGTCAGATCATAACACATAATAGGTGACTATAGACTTGCAAGATAGGATCAAGAACACACATATATTCATGAAAACATAATAGGTTCAGATCTGAAATCATGGCACTCGGGCCCTAGTGACAAGCATTAAGCATAGCAAAGTCATAGCAACATCAATCTCAGAACATAGTGGATACTAGGGATCAAACCCTAACAAAACTAACTTGATTACATGGTAAATCTCATCCAACCCATCACCGTACATCAAGCCTACGATGGAATTACTCACGTACGGCGGTGAGCATCATGAAATTGGTGGAGGATGGTTGATGATGACGACGGCGACGAATCGCCCTCTCCGGAGCCCTGAACGGACTCCAGATCAGCCCTCCCAAAAGAGATTAGGGCTTGGCGGCGGCTCTGTATCGTAAAACGCGATGAAACTTTCTCTCTGTTTTTTTTCTCCTTGAACGCGAATATATGGAGTTGGAGTTGAGGTCGGTGGAGGTCCAGGGGGCCCACGAGACAGGGGGGCGCACCCCCACCCTCGTGGACAGGGTGTGGCCCCCCTGGTCTTGATTCTTTCGCCAGTATTTTTTATATTTTCCAAAAAGTGCCTCCGTGGATTTTTAGGACATTCCGAGAATTTTTCTTTTTTACACATAAAACAACATCATGGCAGTTCTGCTGAAAACAGCGTCAGTCCGGGTTAGTTTCATCCAAATCATGCAAGTTAGAGTCCAAAACAAGGGCAAAAGTGTTTGGAAAAGTAGATACGTTGGAGACGTATCAGCGACTGGGAGAGGGTGATGCAAGAGGGGCCCTGGAACTTTCGGGGCAATGTAGTGATCATAAACCCCTATGATGGTGTGACCCAACCCTCTAAGGTGAATCTGGACACTCTGGATATATGGATTCAGATCCATGACATCCCAACCTTGTATCCACATCTCGTACCCTCGTTGGCAGCTAAAGTCAGGGAGGTTTTGTTTGCTGAAACTGCTTCTCATGATTTCATGGGGAATTTTTACCGTGTCTGGGTCCAAATCAATGTTCACAAGGCTTTGAAGAATGTTGTGTCACTAGTAAGGGACAACAAGAGGCAGATTTATAGAGTGAAATATGAGCAGCTGCCGGATTGGTGTGCGGTATGTGGCCATCTAGGCCATGTTTTTAAAGAGCATGGGGATGGTGTCCACCCCAAATCAACACTAGTCTTTAAGGATCTCCGCGCCACTTGGACTATGCGTATAGGCCGTGGTCCTGGGGGAGCCCGAGGGCGTTGGGGAGGAAGGCGAGGAGGAAAACCTGGAGGAAACAAGAATGCTGGAAAGGAGGACCTTGGGGATACAGGCTATGGTTCAGATCATGATGAAGATGTTGACATGGTTCATGCGGATCACAGCTGAAAGAGGTCGGAGGCTGAGCTTCGATCTAACTCAACCAAAGCACCTGTCCTTCTCAATCCAGCTCCACAGCTTGCAGATTTAGCTATTGTGCCTGCGGGCACTAATGTTGTTAGCCCACCGCCTCAGAGGGACCCGAAGAGGACCAGAATAGAGGAGGACGGAAGAGATAACTAGAGCACCACGATGAAGAATTTCGTGGGCTCCTTCGAGGGGCACTGCCGAGCCCAATGAGCACTTTGTGCTAGAACTGCTGTGGAGTGGGCAATGCCGCGATAGTCCAAGAACTTCACGAATTCACGAGGAAGTTTGCCCCTACCCTTTTGTGCATTGTTGAAACACAAATAGAAGGAGCTAGGGTAGAAAATTTAGCAAGTACTTTGGGATATGATAGATCTTATGCAGTGGACAGTCAAGGTAGAAGTGGTGGAGTAGGACTTTTCTGGAACAATGAAATAAATATTGATATTTTGGGTTACTCATGTTATCATCTTCATGTCTCTATTAAAGAAGAAGGGCATGATTTCTGGAGGTTGACATGCATATATGGGGAGGCCCAAACCCATCTGCGACACCAGACTTGGACAGTTTTGAAGAATATCAGTACTTTGAGCACATTACCTTGGCTGTGTATAGGTGATTTTAATGAAGTTTTACGTCCAAATGAACATGAAGGTATTGGTAGGCGTAATAACACACAGATACAAGCTTTCCGGTAAGCTACATATGTTGGCATGTTACTCGATATTGGGTATAAGGGACGTTTTTGGACCTTTGAAAAGAAGGTGGCTGGGGGGTCATATACTAGATGTAGACTGGATCGGGCTTTGGTCAGCATTGATTGGATGGCGAGATTTCCACTGGCAAGTTTGGAACACCACTCTTCGGCTACCTTGGATCATGGGCCTATCTTGCTAAAGCTAGGCCGAGAGCAAAACAATGAGGCAAGGTACTCATTCTGGTACGAGACTATGTGGGAAAAACATGAATCTTTCAGAGAGACAGTTACATCTGAATGGGAGATGACGGACCCCTGTGGTACTGCTCTCCCGCTACATGAGAAGCTAGGGTGAGTCTCGAGGGGGCTCGGCAAGTGGAATAAACACACTTTTGGGAGTGTTTGACTGGAGATAAAGGAATTGAAGAGAAAGCTAGATGATTTACAAGGAGATCCGTTGAGGGTAGCACCATCTCACGTGGAGCTTAAGATCAATGAAAGGTTAATTGAATTATATCACCGGGAGGAAATCATGTGGAGGAAGCGGGCACACATCAAGTGGCTCTCCTGGGGGATAAGAACACCAAGTTTTTTCACATGTGCGCAAGTCTGAGAAGAAAAAAGAACATGATTAGGGCTTTGGAGAACTCTTTGGGAGTGATGATTGATGACCCGAGCGAGTTGAGAGCAATGGCTAATAATTTTTACAAGGTGTTGTACACTTCAGAAGGAGTAGAAGGTATAGAGGAGGTGATCGCACATGTCCCATGCAAGGTCACCCCAGCCATGAATGCTGAACTATGTGCTCCTTATACATGTGAGGAGGTCAAGGTAGCACTGTTCCAAATGTCTCCTATGAAGGCGCCGGGACCGGATGGCTTTCTAGCCCAATTTTACCAGAAACAGTGGGACGTATGTGGAGAGGAAGTTACCTATATTGTGTTGAGATTTTTAAGGGGAGAAGAGAGCCCGGAATGCATTAATAACACCATCCTTATCCTCATCCCAAAGGTGAAAACCCTACTCTCCCTGCTCACTTCAGACATATCAGTTTGTGTAATTTTTTATACAAGATAGCCTCAAAAGTGGTGGCCAATAGATTGAAGTGCGTGTTGCAAGCTATAATCTCTGAGGAGTAGCCTACATTTATGCCGGGTAGACTGATAACTGATAATATCATATGTGCATATGAATGCTTACATTTTATGAAGAGAAACATGTCGAAGAGCAACAAATATTGTGCCTTGAAGTTGGATATGATGAAGGCATATGATAGGCTTGATTGGTCTTACTTAAAAGCTATCATGTGTAGGTTGGGTTTTGCACAAAGTTGGATAAACACAGTCATGGCCATGGTATCCTCAGTTTCTTTCTCGGTACTGTTTAATGGAGAAAAACTTGAAATTTTTAAACCTACAAGGGGAATTCGGCAGGGAGATCCTATCTCCCCTTACCTTTTCTTGATTGCAGCAGAGGGCCTTTCGTGCCCCCTGAAATCTAGTTCTCAGTCATCTCTGTGAGGTATTAAGGTGGCTCCCACGGCCCCAGTCGTGAATCATCCTTTGTTTGCAGACGTTAGCCTGTTGCTTTTCAAAGCAAATGTGGAGGGTGTAGAGCATGTGTCAAACCTATTGGATACATATTGCAGGGCATCGGGACAAAGAGTTAATAATGGCAAATCATCCATATTTTTCAGTAGAGGATGTCCTCAGAGCCTGAGAGACGGTGTGAAAAATTGTCTACATGTGCATAATGAATCCCTTAGTGACCGATATCTGGGTTTACCAACTGACGTGGGACACTCTAAGAATGGCACCTTTAAATACCTCCGTGATAGGGTGTGGGAGAAGGTGAAAGGGTGGATGGAAACTCTACTGGAATCAGCTTCTTTGTCGTCCGCCATGGCAGATAGCAAAGGCATAGATCCCGGACGGCAAATTCCTTTGTCGTCAGCCAGCGGACGACAAACTGTCCGTCTGAACACATGCCAGCAAAGGCCTTCTTTGTCGTTCGCTTCTTAGATACAGACGGCAAAGGATTGTGCCGTCCGCCATCCCACGCAAGCAGACGACAAAGAGAACGGACGACAGTGGGGTGGGGTGAGAGCTGTTAGGGGGTTGATGGCGCTCTTTGCCGTCTGCTGACAGACGGCAAAGAGCTCAGCTAGGCCATCACTAGGAAGCTGCCACGTGGCTAGCTATGCCGTCTGCCAGCGGACGGCAAAGTGACCAAATAGGCAGTCAGTGTTCCCAGTTTCTACAGGTGGCTGCCACGTGTCCTCTTTGTCGTCTGCTAGCGAACGGCAAAGAGGCTACATATTCCCTGTTTTTATTTATATCCATTTAATTTCACAGGAATTCACAAACGGATATACAAATATATTTTTTCCAGAGGCACAACAGACATATGATGTATCCAACACATAGCTCCATCCATGACAACATACATACATAAGAAGCACAGTTCCATCCATACATATTACAGTAATATCACAATGTTCATCCAACACATTGTTCCATCCATCCATATAACAAGTTCTACATTTTTCATCGATACAAACGAAAAGAAGAACAGGGAAACAAGCAGTCCATCCATGCAAGCTTCCATATAGTGAATTAAATCTGCAAAATGGGAAACAATAAAGTTAGAAGAAGAAGACTAGAATCAAAAGAAGAAGAAGAAAATGAAGAAGAAGAAGAGGAAGAAGAAGTTAGCATACTAGAGCATATTATGCCATTTTTGAGTGAAATGGAGCTAACCTAGCTAACTATGCCATTTTTGAGTGAACTAACCTAGGTAACTAAGCATATTAGAGCTAACTTCATTTTGGAGAAGAAGAAGAAGAAGAAAAAGAAGAAGAAAGATTTTCTTCTTCTTCTTCTTCTTCTTCTTCTTCCTATATATATTCCTTCTTTTCTTCCTCTTCCTTGATTTTCTTCATCTTATTATGTCATTTGTGGACTAAATAGGCTAAATTATGTCATAAATGGACTAACTTAGAGCTAACTTCATTTTGGAGAAGAAGAAGAAGAAAACTAGAAGAAGAAGAAGAAGAAGAAGACTAGAAGAAGAAGAATTCTTCTAGTCTTCTTCTTCTTCTTCTTCTTCTTCTTCTTCTTCTTCTTCTTCTTCTTCTGCCTATATACATTCCTTCTTTTCTTCCTCTTCCTTGATTTTCTTCATCTTATTATGTCATTTGTGGACTAAATAGGCTAAATTATGTCATAAATGGACTAACTTAGAGCTAACTTCATTTTGGAGAAGAAGAAGAAAACTAGAAGAAGAAAACTAGAAGAAGAAGAAGAAGAAGAAGAAGACTTCTTCTTCTTCTTCTTCTTCCTATATATATTCCTTCTTTTCTTCCTCTTCCTTGATTTTCTTCATCTTATTATGTCATTTGTTGACTAAATAGGCTAAATTATGTCATAAATGGACTAACTTAGAGCTAACTTCATTTTGGAGAAGAAGAAGAAGAAAACTAGAAGAAGAAGAAGAAGAAGAAGAAGAAGAAGAAACTTTTCTTCTTCTTCTAGTCTTCTTCTTCTTCTTCTTCTTCTTCCTATATATATGAAGGAAATATGCCCTAGAGGCAATAATAAAGTTATTATTTATTTCCTTATATCATGATAAATGTTTATTATTCATGCTAGAATTGTATTACCCGGAAACATGATACATGTGTGAATACATAGACAAACTTAATGTCACTAGTATGCCTCTACTTGACTAGCTCATTAATCAAAGATGGTTATGTTTCCTAACCGTAGACATGAGTTGTCATTTGATTAACGGGATCACATCATTAGGAGAATGATGTGATTGACATGACCCATTCCGTTAGCTTAGCACTTGATCGTTTAGTATGTTGCTATTGCTTTCTTCACGACTTATACATGTTCCTACAACTATGAGATTATGCAACTCCCGTTTACCGGAGGAACACTTTGTGTGCTACCAAACGTCACAACGTAACTGGGTGATTATAAAGGAGCTCTACAGGTGTCTCCAAAGGTACATGTTGAGTTGGCGTATTTCGTGATTAGGTTTTGTCTCTCCGATTGTGGGAGAGGTATCTCTGGGCCCTCTCGGTAATGCACATCACTATAAGCCTTGCAAGCAATGTAGCTAATGAGTTAGTTATGGAATGATGCATCACATAACGAGTAAAGAGACTTGCCGGTAACGAGATTGAACTAGGTATTGGGATACTGACGATCGAATCTCGGGCAAGTAACATACCGATGACAAAGGGAACAACGTATGTTATTATGCGGTTTGATCGATAAAGATATTCGTAGAATATGTAGGAGCCAATATGAGCATCCAGGTTCCGCTATTGGTTATTGACCGGAAACGTGTCTCGGTCATGTCTACATAGTTCTCGAACCCGTAGGGTCCACACGCTTAAGGTTTCGATGACAGTTATATTATGAGTTTTGATGTACCGAAGGTTGTTCGGAGTCCCGGATGTGATTACGGACATGAAGAGGAGTCTCGAAATGGTCGAGACATGAAGATTGATATATTGGAAGCCTATATTTGGATGTCGGAAGTGTTCCGGGTGAAATCGGGATTTTACCGGAGTACCGTGGGGTTACCGGAACCCCCCGGGGGCTTAATGGGCCTTAATAGGCCTTAGTGGAAATAGAGGGCAGCAAGGGGAGTGTGGGGTGTGCCCCCCAAGGCCCAAACCGAATTGGTTTAGGGCAAGGAGGGCTGGCCCCCCTCTTTCCTTCTCCTCCTCCCCCTTTCCTTCCCCCTTCTCCTAGTCCAACAAGGAAGGAGGGAGTCCTACTCCCGGTAGGAGTAGGACTCCCCATGGCGCGCCCCCTCCTAGGCCTGCAGCCCCCTCCCCCTTGCTCCTTTATATACGGGGCAGGGGGGCACCTCTAGACACAACAATTGATCTCTTGATCTCTTAGCCGTGTGCGGTGCCCCCCTCCACCATAGTCCTTCTCGATAATATTGTAGTGGTGCTTAGGCAAAGCCCTGCGACGGTAGAACATCAAGATCGTCACCATGCCTTCGTGCTGACGGAACTCTCCCTCGACACTCGGCTGGATCGGAGTTTGAGGGACGTCATCGAGCTGAACGTGTGCTAGAACTCGGAGGTGCCGTAGTTTCGGTGCTTGATCGGTCGGGCCGTGAAGACGTACGACTACATCAACCGCGTTGTTCTAATGCCTCCTCTTTCGGTCTACAAGGGTACGTGGACAACACTCTCCCCTCTCGTTGCTATGCATCACCATGGTCTTGCGTGTGCGTAGGATTTTTTTTGAAATTACAACGTTCCCCAACAGTTGCATCCGAGCCAGGTTTTATGCGTAGATGTTATATGCACGAGTAGAACACAAGTGAGTTGTGGGCGATACAAGACATACTACTTACCAGCATGTCATACTTTGTTTCGGCGATGTTGGGTGAAGCAGCCCAGACTGACATTACGCGTATGCTTACGCGAGACTGGTTCTACCGACGTGCTTTGCACACAGGTGGCTGGCGGGTGTCAGTTTCTCCAACTTTAGTTGAACCGAGTGTGGCTACGCCCGGTCCTTGCGAAGGTTAAAACATCACTAACTTGACGAACTATTGTTGTGGTTTTTTGATGCGTAGGTAAGAACAGTTCTTGCTCAGCCCGTAGCAGCCACGTAAAATTTGCAACAACAAAATAGAGGACGTCTAACTTGTTTTTGCAGGGCATGTTGTGATGTGATGTGGTCAAGACGTGATGCTATATTTTATTGTATGAGATGATCATGTTTTGTAACCGAGTTATCGGCAACTGGTAGGAGCCATATGGTTGTCGCTTTATTGTATGAAATGCAAACACCCTCTAATTGCTTTACTTTATCACTAAGCGGTAGCGATAGTCGTAGAAGCAATAGATGGCGAAATGACAACGATGTTACGATGGAGATCAAGGTGTCGCGCCGGTGACGATGGTGATCACAACGGTGCTTCGGAGATGGAGATCACAAGCACAAGATGATGATGTCCATATCATATCACTTATATTGATTGCATGTGATGTTTATCCTTTATGCATCTTATTTTGCTTTGATTGATGGTAGCATTTTAAGATGATCTCTCACTAATTATCAAGAAGTGTTCTCCCCGAGTATGCACCATTGTGAAAGTTCTTCGTGCCGAGACACCACGTGATGATCGGGTGTGATAGGCTCTACGTTCAAATACAACGGGTGCAAAACAGTTGCACACGTGGAATACTCAGGTTAATCTTGACGAGCCTAGCATATACAGATATGGCCTCGGAACACGGAGACCGAACGGTCGAACGTGAATCATATAGTAGATATGATCAACATAGTGATGTTCACCATTGAAAACTACTCCATCTCACGTGATGATCGGACATGGTTTAGTTGATTTGGATCACGTGATTACTTAGATGACTAGAGAGATGTTTGTCTAGTGGGAGTTCTTTATAATATGATTAATTGAACTTAAATTATCATGAACTTAGTACCTGATAGTATTTTGCTTGTCTATGTTTTGTTGTAGATAGATGGCTCATGCTGTTATTCCGTTGAATTTTAATGCGTTCCTTGAGAAAGCTAAGTTGAAAGATGATGGTAGCAATTACATGACTGGGTCCGTAACTTGAGGATTATCCTCATTGCTGCTAGAGAACTACGTCCTGGAAGCACCGCTGGGTGCCAGGCCTGCTGCAGATGCAACTGACACATTAAGAAGTCTGGCAGAGCAAAGCTGATGGACTACTCGATAGTTCGTGTGCCATGCTTTACGGCTTAGAACCGGGACTTCAAATGTTTTGAACGTCATGGAGCATATGAGATGTTCCAGGAGTTGAAGTTAATATTTCAAGCAAATGCCCGGATTGAGAGATATGAAGTCTCCAATAAGTTCTATAGCTGCAAGATGGAGGAGAATAGTTCTGTCAGTGAACATATACTAAATGTCTGGTTAATAATCACTGATTCAACTGGGAGTTAATGTTCCTATGATAGTTGCATGACAGAATTCTTCATCACTGCCACCAAGCTACAAGAGTTTCGTGATGAACTATAATATGCAAGGGATGGACAAAGATATTCTCGACTCTTCGCAATGCTAAAGGCTGCGAGGGTAGAAATAAGAAGGAGCATCAAGTGTTGATGGTCAACAAGACCACCAGTTTCAAGAAAAAGGGTAAAGGGAAGAAGAAGGGGAACTTAAGAAGACAACAAAGTTGCTGCTCAAGGAAGAAACCCAAATCTGACCTAAAGCCTGAGACTGAGTGCTTCTACTGCAAGCAGACTGGACACTAGAAGCGGAACTGCCCCAAGTATTTGGCGGATAAGAAGGATGGCAAGGTGAACAAAGGTATATGTGATATACATGTTATTGATGTGTATCTTACTAATGCTCACAGTAGCACCTGGGTATTTGATACTGGTTCTGTTGCTAATATTTGCAACTCGAAACAGGGACTACGGATTAAGCGAAGATTAGCTAAGGACGAGGTGACGATGCGCGTGGGAAATGGTTCCAAAGTCGATGTGATCGCAGTCGCCACGCTACCTCTACATCTACCTTCGGGATTAGTTTTAGACCTAAATAATTGTTATTTGGTGCCAGCGTTGAGCATGAACATTATATCTGGATCTTGTTTGATGCGAGACGGTTATTCATTTAAATCAGAGAATAATGGTTGTTCTATTTATATGAGTAATATCTTTTATGGTCATGCACCCTTGAAGAGTGGTCTATTTTTATTAAATCTCGATAGTAGTGATACACATATTCGTAATGTTGAAGCCAAAAGATGCAGAGTTGATAATGATAGTGCAACTTATTTTTGGCACTGCCGTTTGGGTCATATTGGTGTAAAGCACATGAAGAAACTCCATACTGATGGACTTCTGGAATCACTTATTATGAATCACTTGGTACTTGCGGATCGTGCCTCATGGGCAAGATGACTAAAACTCCGTTCTCCGGAACTATGGAGTGAGCAACTGATTTGTTGGAAATCATACATACCGATGTATGTGGTCCAATGAATGTTGAAGCTCACGGCGGGTATCATTATTTTCTCACCTTCACAGATGATTTGAGCAGATATGGGTATATCTACTTAATGAAACACAAGTCTGAAACATTTGAAAAGTTCAAAGAATTTCAGAGTGAAGTGGAAAATCATCGTAACAAGAAAATAAAGTTTCTACGATCTGATTGTGGAGGAGAATATTTGAGTTACGAGTTTGGTTTACATTTGAAACAATGCAAAATAGTTTCGCAACTCACGCCACCCGAAACACCACAGCGTAATGGTGTGTCCGAATGTCGTAATCGTACTTTACTAGATATGGTGCGATCTATGATGTCTCTTACTGATTTACCGCTATCATTTTGGGGTTATGCTTTAGAGACGGCCGCATTCACGTTAAATAGGGCACCATCAAAATCCGTTGAGATGACGCCTTATGAACTGTGGTTTGGCAAGAAACCAAAGTTGTCGTTCCTTAAAGTTTGGGGCTGCGATGCTTATGTGAAGAAACTTCAACCAGATAAGCTTGAACCCAAATCAGAGAAATGTGTCTTCATAGGATACCCAAAAGAGACTATTGGGTACACCTTCTATCATAGATCTGAAGGCAAGACTTTTGTTGCTAAATTTGGATCCTTTCTAGAGAAGGAGTTTCTCTCAAAAGAAGTGAGTGGGAGGAAAGTAGAACTTGATGAGGTAATTGTACCTGCTCCCTTATTGGAAAATAGTTCATCACAGAAATCAGTTCCTGTGACGACTACACCAATCGGTGAGGAAGCTAATGATATTTATCATGAAACTTCAGATCAAGTTACTACCGAACCTTGTAGGTCAACCATAGTAAGATCCGCACCAGAGTGGTACGGTAATCCTATTCTGGAAGTCATGTTACTTGACCATGGCGAACCTACGAACTATGAGGAAGCGATGATGAGCCCAGATTCCGCAAAATGGCTTGAGGCCATGAAATCTGAGATGGGATCCATGTATGAGAACAAAGTATGGACTTTGGTTGACTTGCCCGATGATCGGCAAGCCATCGAGAATAAATGGATCTTCAAGAAGAAGACTGACGCTGATGGTAATGTAACTATCTACCAAGCTCGACTTGTTGCGAAAGGTTTTCGACAAGTTCAAGGGGTTGACTACGATGAGACTTTCTCACCCGTAGCGTTGCTTAAGTCTGTCCGAATCATGTTAGCAATTGCCGCATTTTATGATTATGAAATATGGCAAATGGATGTCAAAATTGCATTCCTGAATGGATTTCTGGAAGAAGAGTTGTATGATACAACCGGAAGGTTTTGTCGATCCAAAAGGTGCTAACAAAGTGTGCAAGCTCCAGCGATCCATTTATAGACTGGTGCAAGCCTCTAGGAGTTGGAATAAATGCTTTGATAGTGTGATCAAAGCATATGGTTTTATACAGACTTTTGGAGAAGCCTGTATTTACAAGAAAGTGAGTGGGAGCTCTGTAGCATTTCTGATATTATATGTAGATGACATATTGTTGATTGGAAATGATATAGAATTTCTGGATAGCATAAAGGGATACTTGAATAAAAGTTTTTCGATGAAAGACCTATGTGAAGCTACTTACATATTGGGCATCAAGATCTATAGAGATAGATCAAGACGCTTAATTGGACTTTCACAAAGCACATACCTTGATAAAGTTTTGAAAAAGTTCAAAATGGATCAGGCAAAGAAAGGGTTCTTGCCTGTATTACAAGGTGTGAAGTTGAGTCAGACTCAATGCCCGACCACAGCAGAAGATAGAGAGAAAATGAAAGATGTTCCCTATGCTTCAGCCATAGGCTCTATCATGTATGCAATGCTGTGTACCAGAACTGATGTATGCTTAGCAATAAGTTTAGCAGGGAGGTACCAAAGTAATCCAGGAGTGGATCACTGGACAGCGGTCAAGAACATCCTGAAATACCTGAAAAGGACTAAGGATATGTTTCTCGTTTATGGAGGTGACAAAGAGCTAGTTGTAAATGGTTACGTCAATGCAAGCTTTGACACTGATCCGGACGATTCTAAATCGCAAACCGGATACGTGTTTATATTGAACGGTGGAGCTGTCAGCTGGTGAAGTTCTAAACAAAGCGTCGTGGCGGGATGTACATGCGATGCGGAGTACATAGCTGCTTCGGAAGCAGCAAATGAAGGAGTCTGGATGAAGGAGTTCATTTTCGATCTAGGTGTCATACCTAGTGCATCAGGACCAATGAAGATCTTCTGTGACAATACTGGTGCAATTGCCTTGGCAAAGGAATCCAGATTTCACAAGAGGACCAAGCACATCAAGAGACGCTTCAATTCCATCCGGTACCAAGTCCAGGTGGGAGACATAGAGATTTGCAAGATACATACGGATCTGAATGTTGCAGACCCGTTGACTAAGCCTCTTTCATGAGCAAAACATGATCAACACCAAGGCTCCATGGGTGCTAGAATCATTACCGTGTAATCTAGATTATTAACTCTAGTGAAAGTGGGAGACTGAAGGAAATATGCCCTAGAGGCAATAATAAAGTTATTATTTATTTCCTTATATCATGATAAATGTTTATTATTCATGCTAGAATTGTATTAACCGGAAACATGATACATGTGTGAATACATAGACAAACTTAATGTCACTAGTATGCCTCTACTTGACTAGCTCATTAATCAAAGATGGTTATGTTTCCTAACCATAGACATGAGTTGTCATTTGATTAATGGGATCACATCATTAGGAGAATGATGTGATTGACATGACCCATTCCGTTAGCTTAGGACTTGATCATTTAGTATGTTGTTAGTGCTTTCTTCATGACTTATACATGTTCCTACAACTAAGAGATTATGCAACTCCCGTTTACCGGAGGAACACTTTGTGTGCTACCAAACGTCACAACGTAATTGGGTGATTATAAAGGAGGTCTACAGGTGTCTCCAAAGGTACATGTTGAGTTGGCGTATTTCGAGATTAGATTTTGTCACTCCGATTGTCGCAGAGGTATCTCTGGGCCCTCTCGGTAATGCACATCACTATAAGCCTTGCAAGCAATGTAGCTAATGAGTTAGTTACGGAATGATGCATTACATAACAAGTAAAGAGACTTGCCGGTAACGAGATTGAACTAGGTATTGGGATACCGACGATCGAATCTCGAGCAAGTAACATACCGATGACAAAGGGAACAACGTATGTTGTTATGCGGTTTGACCGATAAAGATTTTCGTAGAATATGTAGGAGCCAATATGAGCATCTAGGTTCCGCTATTGGTTATTGACCGTAAACATGTCTCGGTCATGTCTACATAGTTCTCGAACCCGTAGGGTCCGCATGCTTAAGGTTTTGATGACAGTTATATTATGAGTTTATGAGTTTTGATGTACTGAAGGTTGTTCGGAGTCCCGGATGTGATTACGGACATGACGAGGAGTCTCGAAATGGTTGAGACATGAAGATTGATATATTGGAAGCCTATATTTGGATGTCGGAAGTGTTCCAGGTGAAATCGGGATTTTACCGGAGTACCGGGGGGTTACCGGAACCCCCCGGGGGCTTAATGGGCCTACATGGGCCTTAGTGGAAATAGAGGGCAGCAAGGGGAGTGTGGGGCGCGCCCCCCAAGGCCCAAACCCAATTGGTTTAGGGCAAGGGGGGGCGGCCCCCCTCTTTCCTTCTCCTCCTCTCCCTTTCCTTCCCCCTTCTCCTAGTCCAACAAGGAAGGAGGGAGTCCTACTCCCGGTGGGAATAGGACTCCCCATGGTGCGCCCCCTCCTAGGCCGGCAGCCCCCTCCCCCTTGCTCCTTTATAAATGGGGGCAGGGGGGCACCTCTAGACACAACAATTGATCTCTTGATCTCTTAGTCGTGTGCGGTGCCCCCCTCCACCATAGTCCTCCTCGATAATATTGTAGCGGTGCTTAGGCGAAGCCCTGCGACGGTAAAACATCAAGATCGTCACCACGCCGTCATGCTGACGGAACTCTCCCTCGACACTCGGCTGGATCGGAGTTCGAGGGACGTCATCGAGCTGAACGTGTGCTGGAACTCGGAGGTGCCGTAGTTTTGATGCTTGATCGGTCGGGCCGTGAAGACGTACGACTACATCAACCGCGTTGTTCTAACGCTTCCGCTTTCGGTGTACGAGGGTACGTGGACAACACTCTCCCCTCTCGTTGCTATGCATCACCATGATCTTGCGTGTGCGTAGGATTTTTTTTTTGAAATTACTACGTTCCCCAACAATATATTCCTTCTTTTCTTCCTCTTCCTTGATTCTCTTCGTCTTATTATGTCATTTGTGGACTAAATAGGCTAAATTATGTCACAAATGGACTAACTTAGAGCTAACTTCATTTTGGAGAAGAAGAAGAAGAAAACTAGAAGAAGAAGAAGAAGAAGAAGAAGAATTCTTGTTTTTCTTCTTCTTCTTCTTCTTCCTATATTCCTTCTTTTCTTCCTCTTCCTTGATTTTCTTCATCTTATTATGTCATTTGTGGACTAAATAGGCTAAATTATGTCATAAATGGACTAAATAGGCTAAATAAGAAGAAAATTCCATTTTGATCTTACGTAGCTAATTATGCCATTTTTGACCTAACTAAGCTTATTGTGTCATTTTAGAGGACAACAAGCTAAGTATATGACATTTATGAGGTTAGCAAGGTTATTATGCAAACCTAGGAAACTAAGCATATTAGAGATAACTTAGCTATTAGAGCTAACTTATGTCATTTCGGAGGAAACAAAGCTAGGTATATATAGATCATTTTGTAGATCTGACATACCTGACATAGTTCACTCCTCCTTCCTCTTCTCCTTCTCCTTCCTCATCCTGATGCGCCAAGAGCAGCGAGGCGGTGGAGGAAGTGGGATGTAGTCTTCTACCACAATTGGCATGGTCATGTCGCACGGTTGTGGGATCGCCGGTGCCACCACCATCGCGAGGTCATTGTTAGGCACCACCACCATCGCGAGGCCAACTTCAGGCAACACCATTGCTAGGTCATCCACAGCCACCACCATCTGTTGCCCATCATCAGCCTGCACCTCCTCATCCCCACTATGCTCCTCTTCTTCCCCACTCCATTTCGGATCATCCTCGCTGCTGCTTTTGCTACAGCCAGAGTCGCTACTACTTTGGCTATAGCCAGAGTCGCTGCTGCTGCTCCCATTGCCTGACCAAATGCAATAATGACCGTTAACAATCGATGTGAGACAAAAACAAATGTAGAGGAAGAAGAGGCATAACGTACTGGCATCATCGTCGTCCTGGTAGCGCATGCGACACATAGTTGTGTGGAACACTGATAACCCACAAGTATAGGGGGTCGCAACAGTTTTCGAGGGTAGAGTATTCAACCCAAATTTGTTGATTCGACACAAGGGGAGCCAAAGAATATTCTCAAGTATTAGCAGCTGAGTTGTCAATTCAACCACACCTGGAAACTTAGTATCTGCAGCAAAGTGTTTAGTAGCAAAGTAATATGATAGTGGTGGTAACGGTAACAAAAGTAAAGACAGCAAAAGTAATGTTTTTGGTATTTTGTAGTGATTGTAACAGTAGCAACGGAAAAGTAAATAAGCGAGAACCAGTATATGGAAAACTCGTAGGCACCGGATTAGTGATGGATAATTATGCCGGATGCGGTTCGTCATGTAACAGTCATAACATAGGGTGACACAGAACTAGCTCCAGTTCATCAATGTAATGTAGGCATGTATTCCGTATATAGTCATACGTGCTTATGGAAAAGAACTTGCATGACATCTTTTGTCCTACCCTCCCGTGGCAGCGGGGTCCTATTGGAAACTAAGGGATATTAAGGCCTCCTTTTAATAGAGAACCGGAACAAAGCATTAGCACATAGTGAATACATGAACTCCTCAAACTATGGTCATCACCGGGAGTGGTCCCGATTATTGTCACTTCGGGGTTGCCGGATCATAACACATAGTAGGTGACTATAGACTTGCAAGATAGGATCTAAGAACACACATATATTCATGAAAACATAATAGGTTCAGATCTGAAATCATGGCACTCGGGCCCTAGTGACAAGCATTAAGCATAGCAAAGTCATAGCAACATCAATCTCAGAACATAATGGATACTAGGGATCAAACCCTAACAAAACTAACTCGATTACATGATAAATCTCATCCAACCCATCACCGTCCAGCAAGCCTACGATGCAATTACTCACGCACGGCGGTGAGCATCATGAAATTGGTGATGGAGGATGGTTGATGATGACGACGGCGACGAATCCCCCTCTCCGGAGCCCCGAACGGACTCCAGATCAGCCCTCCCGAGAGAGATTAGGGCTTGGCGGCGGCTCCGTATCGTAAAACGCGATGATTTCTTCTCTCTGATTTTTTTCTCCCCGAAAGCCAATATATGGAGTTGGAGTTGGCGTCGGAGGGCCACCAGAGGGCCCATGAGGTAGGGGGCGCGCCTCCCACCCTCGTGAGCAGGGTTTGGGCCCCCTGGTCTTCATCTTTTGCGAGGATTTTTTATTGTTTTTTCTAAGGTGTTCCGTGGAGTTTCAAGACATTCCGAGAACTTTTATTTTTTGCACATAAAACAACACCATGGCAATTCTGCTGAAAACAGCGTCAGTCCGGGTTAGTTCCATTCAAATCATACAAGTTAGAGTCCAAAACAAGGGCAAAAGTGTTTGGAAAAGTAGATACGATGGAGACGTATCAACTCCCCCAAGCTTAAACCCTTGCTTGTCCTCAAGCAATTCAGTTGACAAACTGAAAGAGAAAAAGAAAAACTTTTACAAACTCTGTTTGCTTTTGTTGTTGTAAACATGAAAAGCCAGCATTCAAGTTTTCAGCAATTATTATGGACTAACCATGCTCACAATGACACGTAGGTCTCACAATTACTCATATCAATAGCATAATCAGCTAGCGAGCCATAATAAAAACTCGGATGACAACACTTTCTCAAAATAATCATAACATGATATAACAAAATGGTATCTCGCTAGCCCTTTCTGAGACCGCAAAACATAAATGCAGAGCACCTTTAAAGATCAAGGACTGACTAAACATTGTAATTCATGGTAAAAGAGATCCAGTCAAGTCATACCCAATATAAACCAATAATAATGAATGCAAACGACAGTGTGCTCTCCAGCGGGTGCTTTTTAATAAGAAGGGTGATGACTCAACATAAAAGTAAATGGATAGGCCCTTCGCAGAGGGAAGCAGGGATTTGTAGAGGTGCCAGAGCTCGGTTTTGAAATAGAGATAAATTATATTTTGAGCGGCATACTTTCATTGTCAACATAACAACTAAAAGACGACGATATCTTCCATGCTAAACAGATTATAGGCGGTTCCCAAACAGAATGGTAAAGTTTATACTCCCCTTCCTCCACAAGCATCAATCCATGGCTTGCTCGAAACAACGAGTGCCTCCAACATTCAACGGGTCCCAAGGGGAGTTTTGTTTGCAGTTATTTTGATTTAGTTTGCATAAAGCATGGGACTGGGCATCCCGGATACCAGCCATTTTCTCGTGAATGAGGAGCGGAGTCCACTCCTCTTGAGAATAACCCGCCTAACACGGAAGATAAGGGCAGCTCTAGTTGACATATGAGCTATTCGAGCATGCAAAACAGAATGTTTATTTGAAGGTTTAGAGTTTGGCACATACAAATTTACTTGGAACGGCAGGTAAATACCGCATATAGGTAGGTATAGTGGACTCATATGGAATAACTTTGGGGTTTAAGGAGTTTGGATGCACAAGCAGTATTCCCGCTTAGTACAGGTGAAGGCTAGCAAAAGACTGGGAAGCGACCAACTGAGAGAGCGACAACAGTCGTAAACATGCATTAAAATTAATTCACACCGAGTACAAGCATGAGTAGGATATAATCCACCATGAACATAAATATCATGAAGGCTATGTTGATTTGATTCAACTACATGCGTGAACATGTGCCAAGTCGAGTCACTCAATACATTTAAAGGAGGATACCATCCCATCATACCACATCATAATCATTCTAATAGCATGTTGGCACGCAAGGTAAACCATTATAACTCATAGCTAATCAAGCATGGCACAAGCAACTATAATCTCTAAATGTCATTGCAAATATGTTTACTTCATAATAGCTGAATCAAGAACGATGAATCATCATATTTACAAAAACAAGAGAGGTCGAGTTCATACCAGCTTTTCTCTTCCCAATAAGTCCATCATATATCATCATTATTGCCTTTCACTTGCACGACCGAACGATGTGTATAATAATAAGAGTGCACGTGCATTGGACTAAGCTGGAATCTGCAAGCATTCAACTCAAGAGAGAAGACAAGTAATATGGGCTCTAAGTTAAATAAACAATCATGCATATAAGAGCCACTAAACATTTTCAATATGGTATTCTCGACCCCCAAAGAAAGGAAAAGAAATAAAAACTATTTACACGGAAAAGCTCCCAACAAGCAAAAGAAGAACGAGAAATATTTTTGTTTTTTTTCTTTTTAATTCTACTACAAGCATGGAAAGTAAACTAACTATTTTTTGGGTTTTTTTGAAAGTTTATCAATCACACAAGAAGAAAGCAGGAAAAAGAAATTTAAACTAGCATGGATATTACAGTGAAAAAGTATGAGCACCGACATCTAGCAATGAGTGTGTGTGTGAACATGAATGTAATGTCGGTGGGAAATACGTACTCCCCCAAGCTTAGGCTTTTGGCCTAAGTTGCTCTAATGCCAGGGATAGCCTGGCGGATACCCGTAGGTGAAGCTGGGGTTGTACTGTGATGCAGCAGCTATCGCCGCCTGAGCTGTAGCGTGGAGTCGAGCAGCCTCGGCTCTCCTTTCGTACTCATCTGCCTCCTCTCTGGTAATAATATATCTTCTTTTTCCCTGTGAATCAAACAAAGCAGGGGCAGGAAGAGCGATATGGACTACACGACGTCTGTTAAAAATTAGTCAATACTGAAGAGGTGGTTCAGTCCTCTCAACAAACTGGTGGGAAACCATAGAATCAAAATCTAAATAAGAGGGAGGTAACTCCATATCACCCTCACGAATGTCTATCTCAAGAAAATTAGCTAAGCTGGTTGCATAAATTCCTCCAAAGAAATCTCCGCTATGTCTATTCTGATGCAATCTGCGAGCTACAATGGCTCCCATATGATAAGATTGGTCTCCTAACACAGCACTCCTGAGAATGCTGAGATCAGGGACACACATGTGACATGCTTCATCCTTAGCATTTATGCATCTACCTATGAAGAGAGCAAAATAATGTATAGCAGGAAAGTGAACGCTCCCTATAGTGGCTTGTGTTATATCTCTAGATTCCCCCACAGTTATTCTAGCAAGAAAGTCTCTATATTCAGATTTAGGGGGATCCCTGATGTTACCCCAAGATGGAAGTTTGCAAGCAGAAGTGAAATCCTCTAAGTCCATGGTATAAGATTTGTCATAAAGGTCAAACATGACTGAAGGAGAATTACGCGAAGATGAAAACTCAAACCTCCTCACAAATGAACTTGTGAGATCATGATACTGGGGGCATTTGTCAGCTTCAAAGTCCTCAAGACCGGCGTTACTCAAATATGTGCTAAATTCTTCTTTGATTCCCACTTGATTCATAAAATTTTCCGATGGCCATTCACAAGGCCTCACAGGAGCGTCTCTTGGTGGTTCCTCGTCAGCATCACATATTGCAAGCCTGGGACCTTGCTTTCTTGAAGGACCACCTTGGAACATCCTCCTAAGCATATTGTTTCCTCTGAAAATTTCTGAAATTTTTAGTAACTTCAAATAAAAGTGAACCAACTTCAATAAAATTGATAGCAACAACTCCCACAAGTGCCTAGAGCCTATATCAAGCATTGGAACTACTTGGAACCATATAAATTTGACATGCAAGCTCAAGAACATGGTCACCTATGCAGCACAAATTTGCAATGAATAAAGCACTAGAACAAAAACTAATTGGACCAATGGAGGAGTCACATACCAAGGAACAATCTCCCCAAGAAGTTTTGCGAGAGGTGCTTTGAGCAAGGAGATCGAAAATCACAGCAACGGGGGCTGGAACTCGTGCTTGAGTTGGTTTTTCGTGTTTGTGTGAGGCAGAGGAAGAAGATGGGTGCAGGAATAAGTGGAGGAGGGCCACCATGGGCCCATGAGGCAGGGGGCGCGCCCAGGGGGTAGGGCGCGCCCTCCACCCTCGTGGCCAGGTGGCAGCTCCCCCCGTGGTAATTTTTGCACAGTAAATTCTCAAATATTCCCGAAAAAATCATATTAAATTGGCATGGCATTCTGAGGACTTTTATTTTCGGGATATTTTTATATTGCACGGATAAGTCAGGAGACAGACAGAAAAATACTATTTTACTTTATTTCTACTAAATAACAGAAAATATAAAGAGGGTACAGAAGGTTGTGCTTCTAGTTTCATCCATCTCGTGATCATCAAAATGAACCCACTAACAAGGTTGATCAAGTCTTGTTAACAAACTCATTCCGAATAATCACGGAACCGGAGAAATTTCGAATGACACTAAGTTACCTCAACGGGGATATGAAAATCCCCAACAATAAGAATATCATACTTTTTCTTGACAGTAGGGAGAGGAAATTCAAAACCTCCAAATATAATCGATGGAATTTTTCCAATAGAGTTGATACTATAAACTTGAGGTTGTTTCCTCGGAAAATGTACCGTGTGCTCATTGCCATTAACATGAAAAGTGACATTGCCTTTGGTGCAATCAATAACAGCCCCTGCAGTATTAAGGAAAGGTCTTCCAAGAATAATAGACATACTATCATCCTCGGGAATATCAAGAATAACAAAGTCCGTTAAAATAGTAACGTTTGCAACCACAACAGGCACATCCTCACAAATACCGACAGGTATAGCAGTTGATTTATCAGCCATTTGCAAAGATATTTCAGTAGGTGTCAACTTATTCAAGTCAAGTCTACGATATAAAGAGAGAGGCATAACACTGACACCGGCTCCAAGATCACATAAAGCAGTTTTAACATAATTTCTCTTAATGGAGCATGGTATAGTAGGTACTCCTGGATCTCCAAGTTTCTTTGGTATTCCACCCTTAAAAGTATAATTAGCAAGCATGGTGGAAATTTCAGCTTCAGGTATCTTTCTTTTATTAGTAATGATATCCTTCATATACTTAGCATAAGGATTTGTTTTGAGCACATCAGTTAATCGCATACGCAAAAAGATGGGTCTAATCATTTCAGCAAAGTGCTCAAAATCCTCATCATCCTTTTTCTTGGATGGTTTCGGAGGAAAAGGCATGGGTTTCTGAACCCATGGTTCCCTTTCTTTACCATGTTTCCTAGCAACGAAGTCTCTTTTATCATAACGTTGATTCTTTGATTGTGGGTTATCAAGATCAACAGCAGGTTCAACTTCTACATCATTATCATTACTAGGTTGAGCATCAACATGAACATTATCATTAACATTATCACTAGGTTCATGTTCATCACCTGATTGTGTTTCAGCATCAGAAATAGAGATATCATTTGGATTATCGGGTGGTTCAGCAATAGGTTCACTAGAAGTTTGCAGAGTCCTATCATTTTTCTTTTTCTTCCTCTTAGAAGAACTAGGTACATCAATATTGTTTCTTTGAGAATCTTGCTCGATTCTCTTAGGGTGGCCTTCAGGATACAAAGGTTCCTGAGTCATTCTACCAGTTCTAGTAGCCACTCTAACAGCATAATCATTTTTCTTACTATTCATTTCATCAAGCACTTCTTTCTGAGCTTTGAGTACTTGTTCTACTTGAGTGGTAACCATAGAAGCATGTTTGCTAACAAGTTTAAGTTCACCTCTAATATCAGCCATATAATCACCCAAGCGTTTAATCATAAAGGTATTCTGTTTTAATTGTCTACCAAAATAAGCATTAAAGTCATCTTGCTTAAACATAAAGTCATCAAACTCATCCAAGCACTGACTAGCAATTTTAGTAGGAGGGACTTCAGTTTTATCATATCTATAGAGAGAATTTACCTTTACTACCTGTGTCGGGATATCGGGAGGTTCTTCAGTAAATAAGTAATTGAGATCATATACTTCTTCAACAGGCGGTAAATTAAGACCATGTATTTCTTCAACAGGAGGTAAATTCTTAACATCTTCAGCTTTAATACCTTTTTATTTCATAGATTTCTTTGCCTCTTGCATATCTTCGGGACTGAGAAATAGAACACCTCTCTTCTTCGGAGTTGGTTTAGGAATAGGCTCAGTAATTGGATCAGGAACTGGCTCAGGAGGTAGCTCGGGAGGTGCCCAATTATTTTCATTTGCCAACATATTATTCAATAGAATTTCAGCGTCATTCGGTGTTCTTTCCCTGAAAAGAGAACCAGCACAACTATCCAGGAAATCTCTGGAAGCATCAGTTAGTCCATTATAAAAGATATTAAATATTTCAGGTTTCTTAAGAGGATGATCAGGCAAAGCATTAAGTAACTTGAGAAGCCTCCCCCAAGCTTGTGGGAGACTCTCTTCTTCAATTTGCACAAAATTGTATATTTCCCTCAAAGCAGCTTGTTTCTTATGAGCAGGGAAATATTTAGCAGAGAAGTAATAAATCATATCCTGGGGACTTTGCACACAACCAGGATCAAGAGAATTATACCATATCTTAGCATCACCCTTTAATGAGAACGGAAATATTTTGAGTAAATAAAGGTAGCGCGATCTCTCATTATTAGTAAATAGGGCAGCTATATCATTTAACTTAGTAAGATGTGCCACAACAGCTTCAGATTCATAGCCATAAAAAGGATCAGATTCAACCAAGGTAATTATATCTGGATCAACAGAAAAATCATAATAATCCTGATCAGGAACACAGATAGGTGAAGTAGCAAAAGCAGGGTCGGGTTTCATTCTATCTCTAAAAGATTCTTTACTCCATTTAACTAGCAACCTCTTAAGTTCACATTTATCCTGGCAAGCAAGAATAGCTGCAGAAGATTCAGCATCAAAAATATAACCCTCAGGAATAGCAGGCATAGGTTCATCATCACTAACATCATCGTGTTCAGGTTCAATAATTTCTCTTTCTCTAGACCTAGCAATTTGCTCATCAAGAAATTCACCAAGTGGCACAGTAGTATCAAGCATAGAAGTAGTTTCATCATAAGTATCGTGCATAGCAGAAGTGGCATCATCAATAACATGCGACATATCAGAATTCATAGCAGTAGTAGGTTTAGGTGTCGCAAACTTACTCATAACAGAAGGAGAATCTAGTGCAAGGCTAGATGGCAGTCCCTTACCTCCCCTCGTAGTTGAGGGCAAAATAGTAGTTCGATCATCTTTCAAGTTCTTCATAGTGTCCAGCAGATATAAATCCCAAGTGACTCAAAGAATAGAGCTATGCTCCCCGGCAACGGCGCCAGAAAAAGGTCTTGATAACCCACAAGTATAGGGGATCGCAACAGTTTTCGAGGGTAGAGTATTCAACCCAAATTTGTTGATTCGACACAAGGGGAGCCAAAGAATATTCTCAAGTATTAGCAGCTGAGTTGTCAATTCAACCACACCTGGAAACTTAGTATCTGCAGCAAAGTGTTTAGTAGCAAAGTAATATGATAGTGGTGGTAACGGTAACAAAAGTAAAGACAGCAAAAGTAATGTTTTTGGTATTTTGTAGTGATTGTAACAGTAGCAACGGAAAAGTAAATAAGCGAGAACCAGTATATGGAAAACTCGTAGGCACCGGATTAGTGATGGATAATTATGCCGGATGCGGTTCGTCATGTAACAGTCATAACATAGGGTGACACAGAACTAGCTCCAGTTCATCAATGTAATGTAGGCATGTATTCCGTATATAGTCATACGTGCTTATGGAAAAGAACTTGCATGACATCTTTTGTCCTACCCTCCCATGGCAGCGGGGTCCTATTGGAAACTAAGGGATATTAAGGCCTCCTTTTAATAGAGAACCGGAACAAAGCATTAGCACATAGTGAATACATGAACTCCTCAAACTATGGTCATCACCGGGAGTGGTCCCGATTATTGTCACTTCGGGGTTGCCGGATCATAACACATAGTAGGTGACTATAGACTTGCAAGATAGGATCTAAAACTCACATATATTCATGAAAACATAATAGGTTCAGATCTGAAATCATGGCACTCGGGCCCTAGTGACAAGCATTAAGCATAGCAAAGTCATAGCAACATCAATCTCAGAACATAATGGATACTAGGGATCAAACCCTAACAAAACTAACTCGATTACATGATAAATCTCATCCAACCCATCACCGTCCAGCAAGCCTACGATGCAATTACTCACACACGGCGGTGAGCATCATGAAATTGGTGATGGAGGATGGTTGATGATGACGACGGCGACGAATCCCCCTCTCTGGAGCCCCGAACGGACTCCGGATCCGCCCTCCCGAGAGAGATTAGGGCTTGGCGGCAGCTTCGTATCGTAAAACGTGATTATTTCTTCTCTCTGATTTTTTTTCTCCTCGAAAGCCAATATATGGAGTTGGAGTTGGTGTCGGAGGGCCACCAGGGGGCCCATGTGGTAGGGCGGCGCGCCCAGGGGGGAGCGCGCCCCCCACCCTCGGGAGCAGGGTGTGGGCCCCCTGGTCTTCATCTTTTGCGAGGTTTTTTTATTGTTTTTTCTAAGGTGTTCCGTGGAGTTTCAGGACATCCCGAGAACTTTTATTTTCTGCACAAAAAACAACACCATGGCAGTTCTGTTGAAAACAACGTCAGTCCGGGTTATTTCCATTCAAATCATACAAGTTAGAGTCCAAAATAAGGGCAAAAGTGTTTGGAAAAGTAGATTCAACGGAGACGTATCAAACACCTTCATGGTGAGCATGGTGTCGCCGTCGTACCTGAAGAGAAGGAAGTACCCGTGCTGCAGGTCGTAGGCATGGTAGAACTGCTCCCAGCCACGACACAGGTACATGTGGCCGTACTTGATCAGCAACTCCACGTCCCAATGCCTGCAAAGCCCGCTGCCGGCCTGTCGTAGCTTCATATTCTTTAGCCGATGGTCGTCCAGTATCTTCAGAAAAGTGTCAGGCAGCCTCTGCAGCGTGGGTCAAGGAGTAATGTAGCAAACAACATAGTTATCATAAAGAGATGGGTGAAGGGGAGATCTCTCCTTTTATATATCTGCCTCCTGGAGGAATTCTCAAGTATGATAGTGAAGAACTCGAAAGCATCCAACTCGTACTCTAGTGTGGCAGAGCGCAGCCTGCGGTGGCGGCCTCCCCCCATCTTTGATAAGCAGCAGAAGAAACCAATTAGTAATGCTCATGTTTCAAATTGATCATAGACAAATAGATCATAGTACATTAGCAGTAATATTGTGGTCATCACCAATAAATTATTAGAGGATAAATGTAGTAATATTGACCAAGAATTATTAAGTTCCAAATTGTGCATATTTACTTGAATGTTCCACAAAATGGCAACCTTTGCATGTGCATAATTCTAAATTGTAATGAATGGCAGCTCGACTAAACTAAACTGAACTACGACCACAACTGAACACTTGAGCAGAAATCAACAATACAAAGTGGCAAATTATTTTGGTTGCTTGCTTCTTCAGACTCTCACTAAAATTAGGCATGGGATTTCACTAAAACAAAAAGTGTATCACCATAACCCAGTAAAATTATCATCTGGGACTGGTCTCTGTAGTTTAAACAAGGAAGCAAGATATTTCTTTCAAATTATCATCATAGTTGTAAACTAACTATATGAGCAAGATTACCATGCTGCAATGATCATAGTACGCAAAACACAAGTGATTCACACTCAATATTCTGTAACAATCCCAATTCACACAATATACAACCTGAATTTAATAGCTAGTCACTTTGTCCTTATTCACTTAATAGAATCTGAATTCAAACTTTGTTGTTTCTGCCTAACTGATACTAAAAACACTAGTACAACTCCATTCTTAAGTATCTTCTACACCACATATGAACCACCGACAAACCTAAACCAGCACCAAATTCACACCAAGAATAGGAACAAATCATGCTGGAAAGAAATGGAGGAAGGGGGAATTTTTCGCCGTACCTCGCTTTGACATCTTCGAAGAGGGGGCGGTACCCGACGGCGGCGGCGGAGGGGGAAGGACGATGCCGGGGTGGACGAGGGGGCATCGCGACTCGGGCATAGGGGCGGGGCGGGGCGACGCGGCAAGGGGGTGGCACGGGGCGGAGGAGGGGCTCACCGGGGCGGTGGGGGCGACGCTGCGATGGGGGTGGCGCAGGGCAGCGAGGCCGCGGTGGAGGTCGGGGAGGGGTGCGGGGCGGCGGGGCGATCGGCTATGCCGGACGGGGTTGGCGGCGGTGGCGCGGGCCGGTGTGGGTGGGGGATGGCGACGGAGGGGAGGGGGCAGGGGGGACGTGGAAGGGGCGGCGGGGGTGCGGTGGAGGTCGGGGCGCCGTAGGTGCGGGGCGGCCGGCTACGGCAGACGGGGTCGGCGGCGGCAGGGGGGAGTGGGTGGGGAGTGAAGGAAATATGCCCTAGAGGCAATAATAAAGTTATTATTTATTTCCTTATTTTATGATAAATGTTTATTATTCATGCTAGAATTGTATTAACCAGAAACTTAGTACATGTGTGAATACATAGACAAACAAAGTGTCACTAGTATGCCTCTACTTGACTAGCTCGTTGAATCAAAGATGGTTAAGTTTCCTAGCCATAGACATGAGTTGTCATTTGATTAACGGGATCACATCATTGGAGAATGATGTGATTGACTTGACCCATTCCGTTAGCTTAGCACTTGATCGTTTAGTATGTTGCTATTGCTTTCTTCATGACTTATACATGTTCCTATGACTATGAGATTATGCAACTCCCGTTTATCGGAGAAACACTTTCTGTGCTACCAAACGTTACAACATAACTGGGTGATTATAAAGGTGCTCTACAGGTGTGTCCGAAGGTACTTGTTGATTTGGCGTATTTCGAGATTAGGATTTGTCACTCCGATTGTCGAAGAGGTATCTCTGGGCCCTCTCGGTAATGCACATCACTATAAGCCTTGCAAGCAATGTGACTAATGAGTTAGTTGCGGGATGATGCATTACATAACGAGTAAAGAGACTTGCCGGGAACGAGATTGAACTAGGTATTGAGATACCAACGATCGAATCTCGGGCAAGTAACATACCGATGACAAACGGAACAACGTATGTTGTTATGCGATTTGATCGATAAAGATCTTTGTAGAATATGTAGGAGCCAATATGCGCATCCAGGTTGCACTATTGGTTATTGACCGGAGATGTGTCTCGGTCATGTCTACATAGTTCTCGAACCCGTAGAGTCCGCACGCTTAACATTCGGTGACGATTTATATTAGGAGTTATTTGTTTTGATGTACCGAAGGTAGTTCAGAGTCCCGGATGAGATCGGGGACATGACGAGGAGTCTCGAAATGGTCGAGACATAAAGATCGATATATTGGACGACTATATTCGGACATCGGAAAGGTTCTGAGTAATTCGGGTATTTATCGGAGTACCAGAGAGTTACGAGAATTCGTCGGGGAGTATATGGGCCTTATTGGGCTTTAGGGGAAGAGAGAGGGGAGGCTGCGCGTCCCCCCAAGGTCTAGTCCGAATTGGACTAGGGGGAGGGGCTGCGCCCCCTCCTTCCTTCCTTCTCTCCTCTCTTCCCTTACCTTGACTCCTACTCCTACTATATGGAAAGGGGGGGATCCTACTCCCGGTGGGAGTAGGACTCCCCAGGGCGCGCCATAGAGAGGGCTGGCCCCTCCCCTCCTCTCCTCCTTTATATACGGGGGCAGGGGCACCTCTAGACACAACAATTGATCATTGATCTCTTAGCCGTGTGCGGTGCCCCCCTCCACCATATTCCACCTCGGTAATATCGTAGCGGTGCTTAAGCGAAGCCCTGCGTCAGTAGCATCATCAACACCGTCATCATGCCGTCGTGCTAACGGATCTCTCCCGCAAAGCTCTACTAGATCGGAGTTCGTGGGACGTCATCGAGCTGAACGTGTGCTGAACTCGGAGGTGTCGTACGTTCGGTACTTGATTGGTCGGATCGTGAAGACGTATGACTACATCAACCGCGTTGTGCTAACGCTTCCGTTTTCGATCTATGAGGGTACATGGACAACACTCTCCCCTCTCGTTGCTATGCATCACCACGATCTTGTGTGTGCGTAGGAATTTTTTTTGAAATTGGTACGTTCCCCAATAGTGGCACCGAGCCAGGTTTATGTGTAGATGTTATATGCACGAGTAGAACACAAGTGAGTTGTGGGCGATACAAGTCATACTGCTTACCAACATGCCATACTTTGGTTCGGCGATATTGTTGGATGAAGCGGCCCGGACCGACATTACTCGTACGCTTACGTGAGACTGGTTCTACCGACGTGCTTTGCACATAGGTGGATGGCGGGTGTCAGTTTCTCCAACTTTAGTTGAACCGAGTGTGGCTACGCCCGGTCCTTGTTGAAGGTTAAAACAACACTAACTTGATGAAATATAGTTGTGGTTTTATGCGTAGGTAAGAACGGTTCTTGCTAAGCCCGTAGCAGCCACGTAAAACTTGCAACAACAAAGTAGATGACGTCTAACTTGTTTTTGCAGGGCATGTTGTGATGTGATATGGTCAAGACGTGATGAGATATAAGTTGTTGTATGAGATGATCATGTTTTATTGAAGTTATCGGCAACTGGCTGAAGCCTTATGGTTGTCTCTTTATTGCATAAGATGCAAGTGCCAAATAATTGCTTTACTTTATCGCTATGCGATAGCAATAGTTGCAAGAGCAATAATTGGCGAGACGACCATGTGACGACACATTGATATAGATCAAGATGATGGAGATCATGGTGTCGTGCCGGTGACGATAGAGATCATGACAGTACTTTGGAGATGGAGATCAAAGGCGCAAGATGATCATGGCCATATCATGTCACATATTTTGATTGCATATGATGTTTATCTTTTATGCATCTTATTTTGCTTGATTGACGGTAGCATTATAAGATGATCTCTCACTAAATTTCAAGGTATAAGTGTTCTCCCTACCGTTGCGAAAGTTCTTCGTGCTGAGACACCATGTGATGATCGGGTGTGATAAGCTCTACGTTGAAATACAATGGGTGTAAGACAGTTTTGCACACGCAGAATACTCTGGTTAAACTTGACGAGCCTAGAATATGCAGATATGGCCTCGGAACACTGGAGATTGAAAGGTCGAGTGTGAATCATATAGTAGATATGATCAACATAGTGATGTTCACCATTGAAAACTACTCCATCTCACATGATGATCGGACATGGTTTAGTTGATTTGGATCACATGATCACTTAGATGATTAGAGGGATGTCTATCTAAGTGGGAGTTCTTAAGTAATATGATTAATTGAACTTTAATTTATCATGAACTTAGTCCTGATAGTATTTTGCAAATAATGTTGTAGATCAATAGCTCGCGATGTTGCTCCCCGTTTATTATTATTTTTGATATGTTCCTAGAGAAAACTAAGTTGAAAGATAATAGTAGCAATGGTGCGGACTAGGTCCGTGATCTGAGGTTTATCCTCATTGCTGCATAGAAGAATTATGTCCTTGATGCACCGCTAGGTGACAGACCTATTGCAAGAGCAGATGCAGACGTTATGAACGTTTGGCTAGCTCAATATGATGGCTACTTGATAGTTTAGTGCACCATGCTTAACAACTTAGAATCGGGACTTCAAAGACGTTTTGAACGTCATGGACCATATGAGATGTTCCAAGAGTTGAAGTTAATATTTCAAGCAAATACCCGAGTTGAGAGATATGAAGTCTCCAACAAGTTTTATAGCTAAAAGATGGAGGAGAATTGCTCAACTAGTGAGCATGTGCTCGGATTGTCTGGGTACTACAATCGCTTGAATCAAGTGGGAGTTAATCTTCCAGATAAGATAGTGATTGACAGAGTTCTCTAGTCACCATCACCAAGTTACTAGAACTTCATGATGAACTATAGTATGCAAGGGATGATGAAAACGATTCCTGAGCTCTTTGTGATGTTGAAATCAATGAAGGTAGAAATCAAGAAAGAGCATCAAGTGTTGATGATTGACAAGACCACTAGTTTCAAGAAAAGCGCAAAGGGAAAGAAAGGGAACTTCAAGTAGAATGGCAAGCAAGTTGTCACTCCCGTGAAGAAGCCCAAAGCTGGACCAAAGCCTGAAACTGAGTGCTTCTACTGCAAAGGAAATGGTCACTGGAAGCGGAAATACCCTGAATATTTGGTGGATAAGTGGGATGGAAAAGTGAACAAGGGTATATTTGATATACCTTTACTAGTGTTTATAGTAGCCCCTGAGTATTTGATACTTGTTCGGTTGCTAAAAATTAGTAACACGAAACATGAGTTATAGAATAAACAGAGACTAGTTGAGGGTGAAGTAACAATGTGTGTTGGAAGTAGTTCCAAGATTGATATGATCATCATCACACTCTCCCTATACTTTCGGGATTAGTGTTAAACCTAAATAAATGTTATTTGGCGTTTGCGTTGAGCATGAATATGATTTGATCATGTTTATTGCAATAAGGTTATTCATTTAAAGTCAGAGAATAATTGTTGTTCTGTTTACATGAATAAAACCTTCAATGGTCATACACCCAATGAAAATAGTTTGTTGGATCTCGATTATAGTGATACACATATTCATAATATTGATGCCAAAAGATGCAAAGTTAATAATGATAGTGCAACTTATTTGTGGCACTGCCGTTTGGGTCATATCGGTGTAAAGCGCATGAAGAAACTCCATAAAGATGGATTTTTAGAATCACTTGATTATGAATCATTTGATGCTTGCGAACCATGCCTTTTAGGCAAGATGACTAAAACTCCGTTCTTCGGAACAATGGAATGAGCTACTGACTTGTTGGAAATAATACATACCGATGTATGCAGTCCAATGAGTGTTGATGCTCGTGGCGGGTATCGTTATTTTTTGACCTTCACATATGATTTGAGCAGATATGAGTATGTCTGCTTAATGAAACACAAGTATGAAACATTTGAAAAGTTAAAAGAATTTCAGAGTGAAGTGGAGAATCATCGTAACAAGAAAATAAAGTTTCTATGATCTGATCGTGGAGAAGAATATTTGAATTACGAGTTTGGCCTTCATTTAAAAACAATGTGGAATAGTTTCATAGCTCACGCCACATGGAACACCATAGCATAATGGTGTGTCTGAACATCGTAACCGCACTTTATTGGATATGGTGCGATCTATGATGTATCTTACCAATTTACCACTATCGTTTTGGGGTTATGCATTAGAGACAGCTGCATTCACTTTAAATAGGGCACCATCAAAATCTGTTAAGATGATGCCTTATGAACTATGGTTTGGCAAGAAACCAAAGTTGACGTTTCTTAAAGTTTGGGGTTGCGATGCTTATGTGAAAAAGTTTCAACCTGATAGGATCGAACCCAAAACGGAGAAGTGTGTCTTCATAGAATACCCAAAGGAAACTGTTGGGTACACCTTCTATCGCAGATCCGAAGGCAAAATATTCGTTGCTAAGATGGATCCTTTCTAGAGAAGGAGTTTCTCTCGAAAGAAGTGAGTGGGAGGAAAGTAGAACTTGATAAGGTAATTGTACCTTCTCCCGAATTGGAAAATAGTTAATCACAGAAATCAGTTCCAGTGATTGCTACACCAATTAGTGAGGAAGCTAATGATGATGATCATGAAACTTCAAATGAAGTTACTACAGAACCTCATAGGTCTTCCAAAGTACAGTCCGCACCAGAGTCGTACGGTAATCATGTTCTGAAAGTCATGTTACTAGACCATGATGAACGTACGAACTATGAGGAAGCGATGATGAGCCCAGATTCCACGAAATGGCTTGAAGGCCATGAAATCTGAGATAGGATCTATGTATGAGAATAAAGTGTGGACTTTGGTGGACTTGCTCGATGATCAGCAAGCCATAGAAAATAAATGGATATTCAAGAGGAAGACAGACGCTGATAGTAGTGTTACTATCTACAAAGCTCGACTTGTCGCAAAAAAATTTCCGACAAGTTCAAGGTGTTGAATACGATGAGATTTTCTCACTTGTATCGATGCTTAAGTCTGTCCAAATCATGTTAGCAATTGCCACATTTCATGAAATCTGGCAAATGGATGTCAAAACTGCATTCCTTAATGGATTTATTAAAGAAGAGTTGTATATGATGCAACCAGAAGGTTTTGTCAATCCTAAGGTGGTAACAAAATGTGCAAGCTCCAGCGATCCATCTATGGACTGGTGCAAGCATCTCGGAGTTGGAATATACGCTTTGATGAGTTGATCAAAGCATATGGTTTTATACAGACTTTTGGAGAAGCCTGTATTTACAAGAAAGTGAGTGGGAGCTCTGTAGCATTTCTAATACTATATGTAGATGACATATTGTTGATTGGAAATGATATAGAAATTCTGGATAGCATAAAAGGATACTTGAATAAGAGTTCTTCAAAAGGAAGACCTCAGTAAAGCTACTTACATATTGAGCATCAAGATCTATTGAGATAGATCAAGACACTTGATAAGATTTTCAATGAGTACATACCTTGACAAGATTTTGAAGTAGTTCAAAATGGAACAGTCAAAGAAAGATTTCTTGCTTGTGTTGCAAGGTGTGAAGTTGAGTAAGACTCAAAACCCGACTATGGCAGAAAATAGAAAGAGAATGAAAAGTCATTCCCTATGCCTCAGACATAGGTTCTATAAAGTATGCTATGCTGTGTACCAGACCTATTGTATACCTTGCTCTGAGTTTGGCAAGGGAGTACAATTTTGATCTAAGAGTAGATCACTGGACAGTGGTCAAGAATATCCTTAGTGAGGACTAAGGAATGTTTCTCGATTATGGAGGTGATAAAGAGTTCGTCGTAAAGAGTTATGTCAATGCAAGCTTTTACACTGATCCAGATGACTCTAAGTCTCAATCTGTATACATATTGAAAGTGGGAGCAATTAGCTAGAGTAGCTCCATGCAGAGCATTGTAGACATAGAATATTTGCAAAATACATACGGCTCTGAATGTGACAGACCCGTTGACTAAACTTCTCTCACGAGCAAAACATGATCATACCTTAGTACTCTTTGGGTGTTAATCACATACCGATGTGAACTAGATTATTGACTCTAGTAAATCCTTTGGGTGTTGGTCACATGACGATGTGAACTATGGGTGTTAATCATATACAGATATGAATATTGGTGTTAAATCACATGATGATGTGAACTAGATTATTGACTCTAGTGCAAGTGGGAGACTGAAGGAAATATGCCCTAGAGGCAATAATAAAGTTATTATTTATTTCCTTATTTCATGATAAATGTTTATTATTCATGCTAGAATTGTATTAACCGGAAACTTAGTACATGTGTGAATACATAGATAAACAAAGTGTCACTAGTATGCCTCTACTTGACTAGCTCGTTGAATCAAAGATGGTTAAGTTTCCTAGCCATAGACATGAGTTGTCATTTGATTAACGGGATCACATCATTGGAGAATGAAGTGATTGACTTGACCCATTCCGTTAGCTTAGCATTTGATCGTTTAGTATGTCGCTATTTCTTTTTCATGACTTATACATGTTCCTATGACTATGAGATTATGCAACTCCCGTTTACTGGAGGAACACTTTGTGTGCTACCAAACGTCACAACGTAACTGGGTGATTATAAAGGTGCTCTACAGGTGTGTCCGAAGGTACTTGTTGAGTTGGCGTATTTCGAGATTAGGATTTGTCACTCCGATTGTCGGAGAGGTATCTTTGGGCCCTCTTGGTAATGCACATCACTATAAGCCTTGCAAGCAATGTGACTAATGAGTTAGTTGCGGGATGATGCATTACATAATGAGTAAAGAGACTTGCCGGTAACAAGATTGAACTAGGTATTGAGATACCGACGATCGAATCTCGAGCAAGTAACATACCGATGACAAAAGGAACAACGTATGTTGTTATGCGGTTTGACCGATAAAGATCTTCATAGAATATGTAGGAGCCAATATGAGCATCCAGTTTCCGCTATTGGTTATTGACCGGAGATGTGTCTCGGTCATGTCTACATAGTTCTCGAACACGTAGGGTCCGCACGCTTAACGTTCGGTGATGATTTATATTATGATTTATGTGTTTTGATGTACCAAAGGTAGTTCAGAGTCCCGGATGAGATCGGGGACATGATGAGGAGTCTCGAAATGGTCGAGATGTAAAGATCGATATATTGGACGACTATATTCAGACATCGGAAAGGCTCCGAGTGATTCGGGTATTTATCGGAGTACTAGAGAGTTGCGTGAATTCGCCGGGGAGTATATGGGCCTTATTGGGCTTTAGGGGAAAGAGAGAGGGGAGGTTGCACGCCCCCCAAGGCCTAGTCCGAATTGGACTAGGGGGAGGGGTTGCGCCCCCTCCTTCCTTCTCTCCTCTCTTCCCTTACCCTGACTCCTACTCCTACTACATGGAAAGGGGGGAATCCTACTCCCGGTGGGAGTAGGACTCCCCAGGGCGCGCCATAGAGAGGGCCGGCCCCTCTCCTCCTCTCCTCCTTTATATACGGGGGCACGGGGCACCTCTAGACACAACAATTGATCATTGATCTCTTAGCGGTGTGCGGTGCCCCCCTCCACCATATTCCACCTCGGTAATATCGTAGCGGTGCTTAGGCGAAGCCCTGTGTTGGTAGCATCATCAACACCATCATCACGTCGTTGTGCTGATGGAACTCTCCCGCAAAGCTCTGCTGGATCGGAGTTCATGGGATGTCATCGAGCTGAACGTGTGTTGAACTCGGAGGTGCCGTATGTTCGGTACTTGATCTGTCGGATCGTGAAGACGTACGACTACATCAACCGCGTTGTGCTAACGCTTCCGCTTTCGGCCTACGAGGGTACGTGGACAACACTCTCCCCTCTCATTTCTATGCATCACCATGATCTTGTGTGTGCGTAGGAATTTTTTTGAAATTACTACATTCCCCAATAGGGAGGGAATGAGAGAGTGAGAGAAGAGAGAGAGGACGGGGAGGGGGACGGCGGTTAACGTACCCGCCTCTTTGCCGTCGGCCAACGGTCGACAAAGATTCTTTGCCGTCCGCTGGCGGACGGCAAAGAGGTGGGGCCGGTGGTCTGTAGTAGGTTAAACAATAACTGGACCCACCCACCTCTTTGCCGTCTGCTAGCAGACGACAAAGATTCTTTGTCGTCAGCCAGCCGACGACAAAGAACTGGCTGATGGCAAAGACCTTGTTTGCCATCAGCCAGTTCTTTGTCGTCTATTTTCTTGTGGTTGACGGCAAAGACCTTCTTTGCCGTCAGCCAGCGGACGGCAAAGAGTTGGCAGACGGCAAATAAGCTAATTCCAGTAGTGAAAAGCTTTTGTCAGCTGCCGGGAAAGAGGTGCTCATAAAATCAGTTGCTCAAGCAATCCCGATCTACTCCATGCCTTGTTTCCAACTCCCAAGGGGGCTGTGTGAAGGTGTGTCATCAATAACTAGACAGTTCTGGTGGGGCTCTAAGAGAGGGAAGAGAAAGCCTGCTTGGGTAGCATGGGATGTCATGATAAGACCAAAGTATATGGAGGAATGGGCTTCCGTGATCTGGAACTTTTCAACTTGGCGCTCCTAGCTAGGCAAGCTTGGAGACTAATGACCGAATCGGAATCTTTGAGTGCAAGAATCTTGAAGGCCATATATTACCCAAATTGTTCCTTGCTAGAAGCTGAACTGGGATCACACCCGTCTCAGATCTGGAGAGCTGTGTTAGATGGTAGAGATGTTTTTGTAGAGGGGATCATCCGCAGGATTGGCCATGGTGAGACCACCAATATTTGGCAACATAACTGGATACCAAGAGAAAGCTACAAACGACCGATCACTTCCCTGGTGCACTCACTGCCCCAGATGGTTTCTGAGCTCATTGAAACATCTACTGCTTCGTGGAAGGTACAAATGATACATTCGATTTTTACTCCTTTTGATGCTCAGGCAATTCTCAAAATTCTAGTGTGCACAAAGCGAATTGATGATTTTTGGGCATGGGCTGAGGAGCCCAGGGGAAACTTTACTGTCAGCTCGACGTATCGCATGTTGGTTCGAACCAAGTTCAACAGGGAGGGTTGGATCGAAGGGCGACAGGGGTCTTCAAGTACAGAAGCAGAAGGAAAAGATTGGAAGTCCTTGTGGAAGCTCCAGGTCCCGTCCAAAGTCAAGGTTTTCATATGGCGTTTAGCCCGACACTCCATGCCAGCGGGGGAGCTCCTGCACCGGCGTAACATGGCTACCTCGGCCTCGTGTAACCTATGTGGAGTTCACGATTCTTGGCAACATACTCTTTTTTACTGCCCCATGTCTAGGAGCACCTGGGCTCTGTCTTCGGAATTGATCTTGGATCATCTTAGTTCGAACAGCTTGGAATGTGCAAGGAAGTGGATCTTTAAAGCACAAAAAGCACTATCTGGAGAGGAGTTTATCAGATTGGTTGCTTCACTTTGGGCCATTTGGGGGGCCCGTCGGAAAGCTATCTATGAAGATATTCATAAGAGCCCTTATGCAATTCACAACTTCATCAACTCTTATTTGGATGAAATAAAATCTACGGTGCCAGTCAGAGGTAGCAGAAGCATCACAAATGTGCGTCCTTCAGGCTGGATAGCACCGCCGGAGAACTTCTCAAAACTCAATGTAGATGCTACAGTACATCGTCAAGGGCATGTTGGAGCTGTGGGGGCTATTTGTCAGGACATAAGCGGGGTATTCCTTGGAGCATCTGCCATTGTTTTTAACAATGGAGATCCGACTACTTTGGAGGCGATGGCCATTCATGAGGGGTTGGATCTGGCTACACATTTGCATATTAAGCAAACTAGTTGAATGCCCATGCGTTGCCACGGAATAATAGTAAAATACGTAAGGTGAAAACAACCTAGTCCGATACCACAATGGCCTCGTGTGATTCAAGAGCAAGTTGCATGATGAGTTCATCGGGAGGAACATGATAGGATGGTGGCAACAACCTAGTCTAATACCGCAATGGCCTCATGTGATTCAATAGCGACTTGCATGGTGAGTTCATCGGGAGGAAGTCTGATTCAATAGCAAGTTGCATGATGAGTTCGACAGGAGGAACGCGGTGATAGGATGAAGCCGAGGCAACATAGGAAACTATGCTAGCGAATGCAGGCATTGACCCATGCGCTACAATAGGCTAGGTATTTTGAGAGACACAAACATATTAATCTCTGATAACATCGACCTAGTACGGTGCGCGAGGAGGAACACACCATCACATTACCGCCTGTTGAGCGGTGATCAGCCTGCACATCTTGGCTCAAATCATTGACAATCTTGGGAGACATATAGCTCCAAAATAGAACCTTGGCCATCTTCACACAACACTACCGTAGGATTTGTCCCACAAGGCTTGAGCTGACCCACTGATACATCTCCAACGTATCTATAATTTTTGATTGTTCCATGCTATTATATTACCCCTTTTGGATGTTTATGGGCTTTATTTTACACATTTATATCATTTTTGGGACTAACCTACTAACCGGAGGCCCAGCCGTATTGCTGTTTTTTTGCCTATTTCAGTATTTCGAAGAAAAGGAATATCAAACGGAGTCCAAACGGAATGAAACCTTCGGGAGCATGATTTTTGGAACGAACGTGATCCAGAGGACTTGGAGTGCAAGCCAAGAAGCTGCCGAGGAGGACACGAGGGTGGAGGGCGCGCCCCCCTGTCTTGTGGGCCCCTCGGGCAGCCACCGACCTACTTCTTCCTCCTATATATACCCACATACCACGAAAACATCCAGGGAGCCAACGAAAAACAATTTCCACTGCCGTAACCTTCTGTATACGTGAGATCCCATCTTGGAGCCTTCACTGGCGCTCCGTCGGAGAGGGAATCGACCATGGAGGGCTTCTACATCAACACCATAGCCCTTCCGATGAGTTGTGAGTAGTTTACCACAGACCTTCGGGTCCATAGTTATTAGCTAGATGGCTTCTTCTCTCTTTTTGGATCTCAATACCATGTTCTCCCCCTCTATTGTGGAGATCTATTCGATGTAAACTCTTTTTGCGGTGTGTTTGTCGAGATCCGATGAATTGTGGGTTTATGATCAAGTTTATCTATGAGAAATATTTGAATCTTCTCTGAATTCTTTTATGTATGATTGGGTTATCTTTGCAAGTCTCTTCGAATTATCAGTTTGGTTTGGCCTACTAGATTGATCTTTCTTGCCATGGGAGAAGTGCTTAGCTTTGGGTTCAATCTTGCGGTGTCCTTACCCAGTGACAGCAGGGGTTGCAAGGCACGTATTGTATTGTTGCCATAGAGGATAAAAAGATGGGGTTTATATCATATTGCATGAGTTTATCCTTCTACATCATGTCATCTTTCTTAATGTGTTACTCTGTTCTTATGAACTTAATACTCTAGATGCATGCTGGATAGCGGTCGATGTGTAGAGTAATAGTAGTAGATGCAGGCAGGAGTCGATCTACTTGTTGCGGACGTGATGCCTATATACATGATCATGCCTAGATAATCTCATAATTATTCGCTTTTCTATCAATTGCTCGACAGTAATTTGTTCACCCACCGTAATACTTATGCTATCTTGAGATAAGTCACTAGTGAAACCTATGGCCCCCGGGTCTATCTTTTGTCATATAAGCTTTCAATCTACTTTTATTTGCATCTTTACTTTTCCAATCTATATCATAAAATACCAAAAATATATTTATCTTATCATACTATCTCTATTAGATCTCACTTTCGCAAGTGGCCGTGAAGGGATTGAGAACCCCTTTATTGTGTTGGTTGCGAGTTCTTTGTTTGTTTGTGTAGGTGCGTGGGAATTTTGAGGATCCTCCTACTGGATTGATACCTTGGTTCTCAAAAACTAAGGGAAATACTTACGCTACTATTGCTGCATCACCCTTTCCTCTCCAAGGAAAACCAATGCAAGCTCAAGACGTAGCACCCACCATCTTTTCCTTTCAAATCATGTACTGCCTAAATCATCTAAATACATGCAAATAAAAACAGAGCATTGCTATAGTTGATGTAGTGATCACAAATTCATAATCAAGCTTCAACAAGTACTGCCCATTAGTAAGGATAGTTGATGCATGAACTTGCATAAAGCACTAAACTTCAATTACATCTAGTTAATGAATCAAAGTATATAAGCCAACATCTGATTGTAGTGACACCTAACTACTCAAAAAATGCATTCATGGCACCAACTTTTATGTGGTGTTGGACATTATCCAGGAAGTTCCGTTGTTGTCACTATGAAGGCTCCATTGTGACCAAAGAAAAGCTGAACAGGACCAGAAACTTTGAGCTAGAAAATGGTTAGTGTATTAACCAGTTTGCTGGCATATGTAGATCTTAATCAAGTAACCTTTGCTTCATCCTAGCCTGAATCATTCCAGGATGGCCCCTAGTATATTTCCCAAGCCAAGGTGTGCCATTTTCTGTGATCCATCGTTCCTCAGGAACTATCTCAACTTTTTGGCCACAAGGATATTAACACAAACTTTGAACTCTTTGTATTATCCTATAGAGTTTTCACAGAAATTAATTTCCTCAATCAGCAACTGGAACAACCCACGAATACATGCTAATAAACAAATATCTACCTTCATGACCCGACAATCCTTGTACTTCAGAGACATATGTACACCTATCAATGAAGCTAGTACGACAATCCTTGTAGTTCAGAGAGATATGTACACCTATCACTGAAGCTAGTACTTATAATATTTGATACCATTATAACACCGAGCTATCAGATATTCAAATATAACGTAAACCCACAAAAGTGAAACTCGCTATCAGGTTTCTCAAAGCCTCAAATAGAAAAGAAACTGGCCAGTGGATAACTGCTTTGGCATTTGAAAACTTATTAAAGGAGTACTTACAATAGTCGACGAGTACACACACGCTGGGTCCGACTTCTCCCATGAGTCAGGGTGGCCCGCTAAGTGTCAGCCTGAAGACACCACCGATCTGACCGAGCGGACCGAGAACTGCCGCTGGCGCCGGCGCCCGTTTCCAAACCCTCCGGCCATGGAGAGGCGCCCCCCTGGGACAAGCTCGTGAACGATGCTCCTTGTCGAGGCGGAGACCCCACCGTGACATGCAGGAAGCACAACACCTTTGTGTCGTCGTCCATGTCCATGGCGTCATGCTTGGACATCCTTGCACTTGACCATCCACCGCGTCATGAACTGGATCAAGTTTGTTGCGTACCCGCCGATCACGAACATGATGACCCTGAAGGGTATGCCCAACGACGTGGTGTTTGTGTTTGCCGATAATGGCGTGCTCAGCGAGTAGCTGGCTAGCTGCACGTCGACAGTGGTGAGGCGCACGTCGCGCTGGACGTGGAAGGCAGGCTCAACTACCTACACAACTACACTGACCCTCCCTACTTGGACAAGAATCTCAAGAGCAGCAACATTCTCCTTGATGCATGTACTGGTCTGTGTCGTAGGCACCCCTCTTCGGCTGTTGTCAAAATTTCTGAAAAATTCAATTAACACCTGCTATCAAAGTTTCTGAAAATTCTAGTTTCATAAGTAGTAGCTGTTGTTGTTAAAGTTCAGTTTAGTCAGTTAGGATTTTCCTCGGTTAGTGAAATATAAGCCAAGTTGCGAGTCTCTTGTTCATTGTCTCTTGTACATAGTCTTTAACATGTTGACTCTATGACAACTTTAATCACCATCAGAAAAGTCCTAATTAGAAATGCTTTAGGATTTCTAACAAACCACATGATGCAACAGACTGGTATTATGAATCAAAAATGTTTAGACATCCTGTAATTCTTTTGCAACAAATATGAATCTCACCTACCAATGGAACCTAATCCAATAAACACTGGCGGAGCTACATGAGGGCAAACCTGTGCCCTGACCCGCTCATGATTGGAGCAAAAACGAATTATATACATGTGCAGTATGCTCAGCTCACTAGCCCAGTCCAGGATCTATACGTGAGGGCAAACTCTTGCTCAGCATGGCCCGCCCAACGAGTTCTTTGTAGCTCCGCCACTGCCAATAAATACAGGTAAAGATAAATAAAACTTCCCATGATGAAGTGTTCCAAGCCATCATGATCTGCATACTGTCAAATGGAGAATTGACATCTCCAGCAATAACTCCCCCTAAAATTGCCAGGCCATAGGAATAAACTTAAAGCCAGGAAACATCCAATACATTGCAAGGCCAATATAACCTGCCATTTTATTACAGAGTACAAACATAGTGTTCAAAACTCTCATTCTATGAACTATAGAATATAAAAAACTGACATCAATTTCCTTGCTGAAACCATATTTGCTCAAGTAGAAACGAAATTCCTAGATTTTTTTATCAAAGTACAATTATAATTGAAAGAAGTTGTTGCGTACCACTAATTTATCCTAGTCCAACTAATATATACTACCATCAGTTTCACAAATAATCCACAGAATATAACATGCTTTTAGACAAAAGCATCAATGCAAATCTCATTGAAATCGTTTGATATATGTTATAATCCAGTGAATATAACATGCTTTTTCCCACAAATAAAAATATATTGCAAATTGTACAGCAACAATGGCCACTCTGCACACACACTTAGTGATTTGAAATTGAGTCCTGGAGTTGCAAGTAGAGTTGACCTCGATAATGTTGTTGGGAGGGCTTGTGCATGTGGCTGCAAGCTTGCAGAGGTTGATTCCCTTTGAATAGAAGTGCATCTTGAGTTCGTGACTTGAAGGCCGTCAACACAAGATTTCATCTACAGGTTATACAGAAAATTAGTTTCCTGAGCATTTGGAAAAGTGGAGGGCAGCGAGGGCGAGTGTAAGACTGTACGTGTGTTGGGGAACGTTGCAGAAAATAAAAATTTCTACGCTTCACCAAGATCAATCTATGGAGTCATCTAGCAACGAGATAGAGGAGTGCATCTATACACCCTTGTAGATCGCGCGGAAGCGTTCAAGAGAACAGGGTTGAGGGAGTCGTACTCGTCGTGATCCAAATCACCGATGATCCTAGTGCCGAACGGACGGCACCTCCGCGTTCAACACACGTACGGTTGGGGAAGACGTCTCCTCCTTCTTGATCCAGCAAGGGGGAGGGAGAGGTTGATGGAGATCCAGCAGCACGACGGCGTGGTGGTGGAAGCAGCTGTGATCTCGGCAGGGCTTCGCCAAGCTCTATGAGAGGGAGAGGTGTTACGGGGAAGAGGGAGGCGCCAGGAGCTTGGGTGCGGCTGCCCTCCCGCCCCCCTCTTTATATAGGGGCCCTGGGGGGTGGTCGCCCCCCTAGAGATCCCATCTCAAGGGGGGCGGCGGCCAAGGGGGTTGGCTTGTCCCCCAAGCCAAGTGGGGCGCCCCCACCCCTAGGGTTTCCAACCATAGGCGCATGGGGGCCCAAGGGGGGTGCAGCAGCCCACCAGGGGCTGGTTCCCCTCCCATTTCAGCCCATGGGGCCCTCCGGGATAGGTGGCCCCACCCGGTGGACCCCCGGGACCCTTCCGGTGGTCCCGGTACAATACCGGTGACCCCCGAAACTTTCCCGATGGCCGAAACTGGACTTCCTATATATATTCTTCACCTACGTACCATTCCAGAACTCCTCGTGACGTCCGGAATCTCATCCGGGACTCCGAACAATTTTCGGGTTACCGCATACTAGTATCTCTACAACCCTAGCGTCACCGAACCTTAAGTGTGTAGACCCTACGGGTTCGGGAGACATGCAGACATGACCGAGACGACTCTCCGGCCAATAACCAACAGCGGGATCTGGATACCCATGTTGGCTCCCACATGTTCCACGATGATCTCATTGAATGAACCACGATGTCGAGGATTCAAGTAATCCTGTATACAATTCCCTTTGTCAATCGGTACCTTACTTGCCTGAGATTCGATCGTCGGTATCCCAATACCTCGTTCAATATCGTTACCGGCAAGTCACTTTACTCGTACCGTAATGCATGATCCCGTGACCAACCACTTAGTCACTTTGAGCTCATTATGATGATGCATTACCGAGTGGGCCCAGAGATACCTCTCCGTCATACGGAGTGACAAATCCCAGTCTCGATCCGTGTCAACCCAACAGACACTTTCGGAGATACCTGTAGTATACCTTTATAGTCACCCAGTTACATTGTGACGTTTGGTACACCCAAAGCACTCCTACGTCATCCGGGAGTTACACGATCTCATGGTCTAAGGAAATGATCCTTGACATTGGAAAAGCTCTAGCAAACGAACTACACGATCTTGTGCTATGCTTAGGATTGGGTCTTGTCCATCACATCATTCTCCCAATGATGTGATCCCGTTATCAATGACATCCAATGTCCATGGTCAGGAAACCGTGACCATCTATTGATAAACGAGCTAGTCAACTAGAGGCTTACTAGGGACATGTTGTGGTCTATGTATTCACACATGTATTACGATTTCCGGATAACACAATTATAGCATGAATAAAAGACAATTATCATGAACGATGAAATATAATAATAACCATTTTATTATTGCCTCTAGGGCATATTTCCAACACTCTCCCACTTGCACTAGAGTCAATAATCTAGTTACATTGTGATGAATCGAACACCCATAGAGTTCTGGTGTTGATCATTGTTTGCTCGCGGAAGAGGTTTAGTCAACGATCTGCGACATTCAGATCCGTATGCACTTTGCAAATATCTATGTCTCCATCTTGAACATTTTCACGAATGGAGTTGAAGCGACGCTTGATGTGCCTGGTCTTCTTGTGAAACCTGGGCTCCTTGGCAAGGGCAATAGCTCCAGTGTTGTCACAGAAGAGTGTGATCGGCCCCGACGCATTGGGTATGACTCCTAGGTCGGTGATGAACTCCTTCACCCAGATTGCTTCATGCGCTGCCTCCGAGGCTGCCATGTACTCCGCTTCACATGTAGATCCCGCCACGACGCTTTGCTTGCAACTGCACCAGCTTACTGCCCCACCATTCAAAATATACACGTATCCGGTTTGTGACTTAGAGTCATCCAGATCTGTGTCGAAGCTAGCATCGACGTAACCCTTTACGACGAGCTCTTCATCACCTCCATATACGAGAAACATGTCCTTAGTCCTTTTCAGGTACTTCAAGATATTCTTGACCGCTGTCCAGTGTTCCATGCCGGGATTACTTTGGTACCTTCCTACCAAACTTACGACAAGGTATACATCAGGTCTGGTACACAGCATGGCATACATTATAGACCCTATGGCTGAGGCATAGGGGACGACACTCATCTTTTCTCTATCTTCTGCCGTGGTCGGACATTGAGCCGAGCTCAATTTCACACCTTGCAACACAGGCAAGAACCCCTTCTTGGACTGATCCATATTGAACTTCTTCAATATCTTATCAAGGTATGTGCTTTGTGAAAGACCTATGAGGCGTCTCGATCTATCTCTATAGATCTTGATGCCTAATATGTAAGCAGCTTCTCCAAGGTCCTTCGTTGAAAAACACTTATTCAAGTAGGCCTTAATGCTGTCCAAAAGTTCTATATCATTTCCCATCAAAAGTATGTCATCCACATATAATATGAGAAATGCTACAGAGCTCCCACTCACTTTCTTGTAAACGCAGGCTTCTCCATAAGTCTGCATAAACCCAAACGCTTTGATCATTTCATTAAAGCGAATGTTCCAACTCCGAGATGCTTGCACCAGCCCATAGATGGAGCGCTGGAGCTTGCATACCTTGTTAGCATTCTTAGGATCGACAAAACCTTCCGGCTGCATCATATACAGTTCTTCCTTAAGATGGCCGTTAAGGAATGCCGTTTTGACGTCCATTTGCCATATCTCATAATCATAGTATGCGGCAATTGCTAACATGATTCGGACGGACTTCAGCTTCGCTACGGGAGAGAAAGTCTCATCGTAGTCAACCCCTTGAACTTGTCGATAACCCTTAGCGACAAGTCGAGCTTTATAGATGGTAACATTACCATCCGCGTCCGTCTTCTTCTTAAAGATCCATTTGTTTTCTATCGCTCGCCGATCATCGGGCAAGTCTGTCAAAGTCCATACTTTGTTTTCATACATGGATCCTATCTCGGATTGCATGGCTTCAAGCCATTTGTTGGAATCTGGGCCCGCCATTGCTTCTTCATAGTTCGAAGGTTCACCGTTGTCTAACAACATGATTTCCAGGACAGGGTTGCCATACCACTCTGGTGTGGAACGTGTCCTCGTGGACCTACGAAGTTCAGTAGTAACTTGATCCGAAGTACCTTGATCATCATCATTAGTTTCCTCTCTAGTCAGTGCAGGCACCACAGGAACATCTTCCTGAGCTGCGCTACTTCGGTTCAAGAGGTAGTACTTCATCAAGTTCCACTTTCCTCCCACTTACTTCTTTCGAGAGAAACTCTTTCTCCAGAAAGGACCCGTTCTTGGCAACAAAGATCTTGCCTTCGGATCTGAGGTAGAAGGTATACCCAATGGTTTCCTTAGGGTATCCTATGAAGACGCATTTTTCCGACTTGGGTTCGAGCTTTTCAGGTTGAAGTTTCTTGACATAAGCATTGCATCCCCAAACTTTTAGAAACGACGGCTTAGGTTTCTTCCCAAACCATAATTCATACGGTGTCGTCTCAACAGATTTAGACGGTGCCCTATTTAAAGTGAATGTAGCTGTCTCTAGAGCGTATCCCCAAAATGATAGCGGTAAATCGGTGAGTGACATCATAGATCGCACCATATCCAATAGAGTGCGATTACGACGTTCGGACACACCGTTACGCTGAGGTGTTCCAGGCGGCGTGAGTTGTGAAACGATTCCACATTTCCTTAAGTGCATACCAAATTCGTGACTTAAGTATTCTCCCCCACGATCTGATCGTAAGAACTTTATCTTTCGGTCACGTTGATTCTCTACCTCATTCTGAAATTCCTTGAACTTTTCAAAGGTCTCAGACTTGTGTTTCATCAAGTAGACATACCCATATCTACTCAAGTCGTCAGTGAGAGTGAGAACATAACGATATCCTCCGCGAGCCTCAACGCTCATTGGACCGCACACATCAGTATGTATGATTTCCAATAAGTTGGTTGCTCGCTCCATTGTTCCGGAGAACGGAGTCTTGGTCATTTTGCCCATAAGGCATGGTTCGCATGTGTCAAATGATTCGTAATCAAGAGACTCCAAAAGTCCATCAGCATGGAGCTTCTTCATGCGTTTGACACCAATGTGACCAAGGCGGCAGTGCCACAAGTATGTGGGACTATCGTTATCAACTTTACATCTTTTGGTATTCACACTATGAATATGTGTAACATCACGTTCGAGATTCATTAAGAATAAACCATTGACCAGCGGGGCATGACCATAAAACATATCTCTCATATAAATAGAACAACCATTATTCTCGGATTTAAATGAGTAGCCATCTCGCATTAAACGAGATCCAGATACAATGTTCATGCTCAAAGCTGGCACTAAATAACAATTATTGAGGTTTAAAACTAATCCCGTAGGTAAATGTAGAGGTAGCGTGCCGACGACAATCACATCGACCTTGGAACCATTCCCGACGCGCATCGTCACCTCGTCCTTTGCCAGTCTCCGCTTATTCCGCAGCTCCTGTTTTGAGTTACAAATATGAGCAACCGCACCGGTATCAAATACCCAGGAGCTACTACGAGTACTGGTAAGGTACACATCAATTACATGTATATCACATATACCTTTGGTGTTGCCGGCCTTCTTGTCCGCTAAGTATTTGGGGCAGTTCCGCTTCCAGTGTCCCTTTCCCTTGCAATAAAAGCACTCAGTCTCAGGTTTGGGTCCATTCTTTGGCTTCTTCCCGGCAGCTGGCTTACCAGGCGCGGCAACTCCCTTGCCGTCCTTCTTGAAGTTCTTCTTACCCTTGCCTTTCTTGAAACTAGTGGTTTTATTGACCATCAACACTTGATGTTCCTTTTTGATTTCCACCTCTGCTGATTTCAGCATTGAAAATACTTCAGGAATAGTTTTCACCATCCCCTGCATATTGTAGTTCATCACAAAGCTCTTGTAGCTAGGTGGGAGCGACTGAAGGATTCTGTCAATGACCGCCTCGTCCGGGAGGTTAATCTCCAGCTGGGACAAGCGGTTGTGCAACCCAGACATTTTGAGTATGTGCTCACTGACAGAACTATTTTCCTCCATCTTACAACTGTAGAACTTGTCGGAGACTTCATATCTCTCGACCCGGGCATGAGCTTGGAAAACCATTTTCAGCTCTTCGAACATCTCATATGCTCCGTGTTGCTCAAAACGCTTTTGGAGCCCCGGTTCTAAGCTGTAAAGCATGCCGCACTGAACGAGGGAGTAATCATCAGCACGTGACTGCCAAGCGTTCATAACGTCTTGGTTCTCTGGGATGGGTGCTTCACCTAGCGGTCCTTCTAGGACATATGCTTTCTTGGCAGCTATGAGGATGATCCTCAGGTTCCGGACCCAGTCCGAATAGTTGCTGCCATCATCTTTCAGCTTGGTTTTCTCTAGGAACGCGTTGAAGTTGAGGTTGACATGAGCGTTGGCCATTTGATCTACAAGACATTTTGCAAAGGTTTTTAGACTAAGTTCATGATAATTAAGTTCATCTAATCAAATTATTTAATGAACTCCCACTCAGATTAGACATCCCTCTAGTCATCTAAGTGATACATGATCCGACTCAACTAGACCGTGTCCGATCATCACGTGAGACGGACTAGTCATCATCGGTGAACATCTCCATGTTGATCGTATCTTCCATACGACTCATGTTCGACCTTTCGGTCTCTTGTGTTCCGAGGCCATGTCTGTACATGCTAGGCTCGTCAAGTCAACCTAAGTGTTTTGCATGTGTAAATCTGTCTTACACCCGTTGTATGTGAACGTTAGAATCTATCACACCCGATCATCACGTGGTGCTTCGAAACAACGAACTTTCGCAACGGCGCACAGTTAGGGGGAACACTTTCTTGAAATTATTATAAGGGATCATCTTATTTACTACCGTCGTACTAAGCAAATAAGAAGCAAAACATGATAAACATCACATGCAATCAAATAGTGACATGATATGGCCAATATCATATTGCTCCTTTGATCTCCATCTTCGGGGCGCCATGATCATCTTCGTCACCGGCATGACACCATGATCTCCATCATCATGATCTCCATCATCGTGTCTTCATGAAGTTGTCACGCCAACGATTACTTCTACTTCTATGGCTAACGTGTTTAGCAATAAAGTAAAGTAATTTACATGGCGTTATTCAATGACACGCAGGTCATACAAAAAATAAAGACAACTCCTATGGCTCCTGCCGGTTGTCATACTCATCGACATGCAAGTCGTGATTCCTATTACAAGAACATGATCAATCTCATACATCACATATATTTCATTCATCACATCCTTTTGGCCATATCACATCACAAGGCATATGCTGCAAAAACAAGTTAGACGTCCTCTAATTGTTGTTGCATGTTTTTACGTGGCTTCTATAGGTTTCTAGCAAGAACGTTTCTTACCTACGTAAAACCACAACGTGATATGCCAATTTCTATTTACCCTTCATAAGGACCCTTTTCATCGAATCCGCTCCAACTAAAGTGGGAGAGACAGACACCCGCTAGCCACCTTATGCAACTAGTGCATGTCAGTCGGTGGAACCTGTCTCACGTAAGCGTACGTGTAAGGTCGGTCCGGGCCGCTTCATCCCACGATGCCGCCGAAGCAAGATAAGACTAGTAGTGGAAAGAAAATTGACAACATCTACGCCCACAACAAGTTTGTGTTCTACTCGTGCATAGAAACTACGCATAGACCTAGCTCATGATGCCACTGTTGGGGAACGTTGCAGAAAATAAAAAATTTCTACGCTTCACCAAGATCAATCTATGGAGTCATCTAGCAACGAGATAGAGGAGTGTATCTACATACCCTTGTAGATCGCGGGAAGCGTTCAAGAGAACGGGGTTGAGGGAGTCGTACTCGTCGTGATCCAAATCACCGATGATCCTAGTGCCGAACGGACGGCACCTCCGCATTCAACACACGTACGGTTGGAGAAGACGTCTCCTCCTTCTTGATCCAGCAAGGGGGAGGGAGAGGTTGATGGAGATCCAGCAGCACGACGGCGTGGTGGTGGAAGCAGCGGTGATCTCGGCAGGGCTTCGCCAAGCTCTACGAGAGGGAGAGGTGTTACGGGGAAGAGGGAGGCGCCAGGAGCTTGGGTGCGGCTGCCCTCCCTCCCCCTCTTTATATAGGGGCCCTGGGGGGTGGCCGCCCCCCTAGAGATCCCATCTCAAGGGGGGCGGCGGCCAAGGGGGGTGGCTTGCCCCCAAGCCAAGTGGGGCGCCCCCACCCCTAGGGTTTCCAACCCTAGGCGCAGGGGGGCAAGGGGGGGGGGCGCACCAGCCCACCAAGGGCTGGTTCCCCTCCCACTTCAGCCCATGGGGCCCTCCGGGATAGGTGGCCCCACCCGGTGGACCCCCGGAACCCTTCCGGTGGTCCCAGTACAATACCGGTGACCCCCGAAACTTTCCGATGGCCGAAACTGGACTTCCTATATATAATTATTCACCTCCGTACCATTCCGGAACTCCTCTTGACGTACGGGATATCATCCAGGACTCCGAACAACTTTCGGGTTACCGCATACTAGTATCTCTACAACCCTAGCGTCACCGAACCTTAAGTGTGTAGACCCTACGGGTTCAGGAGACATGCAAACATGACCGAGACGACTCTCCGGCCAATAACCAACAGCGGGATCTGGATACCCATGTTGGCTCCCACATGTTCCACGATGATCTCATCGAATGAACCACGATGTCGAGGATTCAAGTAATCCCGTATACAATTCCCTTTGTCAATCAGTACGTTACTTGCCCGAGATTCGATCGTCGGTATCCCAATACCTCGTTTAATCTCGTTACCGGCAAGTCACTTTACTCGTACCGTAATGCATGATCCCATGAGCGACCACTTAGTCACTTTGATCTCATTATGATGATGCATTACCGAGTGGGCCCAGAGATACCTCTCCGTCATACGGAGTGACAAATCCCAGTCTCGATCCGTGTCAACCCAACAGACACTTTCAGAGATACCTGTAGTATACCTTTATAGTCACCCAGTTACGTTGTGACATTTGGTACACCCAAAGCACTCCTACGGCATCCGGGAGTTACACGATCTCATGGTCTAAGGAAATGATACTTGACATTGGAAAAGCTCTAGCAAACGAACTACACGATCTTGTGCTATGCTTAGGATTGGGTCTTGTCCATCACATCATTCTCCCAATGATGTGATCCCGTTATCAATGACATCCAATGTCCATGGTGAGGAAACCGTGACCATCTATTGATAAACGAGCTAGTCAACTAGAGGCTTACTAGGGACATGTTGTGGTTTATGTATTCACACATGTATTACGATTTCCGGATAACACAATTATAGCATGAATAAAAGACAATTATCATGAACGAGGAAATATAATAATAACCATTTTATTATTGCCTCTAGGGCATATTTCCAACAATGTGCACTCGAGGAGCTGGGGGCATGAGCCGGGCAGTTGCTGAAGTCGAGATACCAGCCAGGCCTACGATCACGCAGAGCCACGGGAGGCCACAGCTGCCAGCACCACCCTAACCATGGCTCGAACCAACGACCGCTTCATCGCTTGGCGATGAGCCACTTGACGAACTGGTACGTGAACCACACGTCGCTCGCCGCCATCGATGGCGGGTAAGGCACCCTCCTACTGCATCACGACGGGTAAGGCACAATCGGATTAGATGGTAGCCCTCCCTGCATCGCTTTCTTCAGGGCTGGTGGATACGCTGCAGCGTGTTGCCGCTCGAAGTTGTCATTAGGCAGGAGGAGGTCAGCGACGGCGATAAAGCCATGAGATCGAGAGCGATGGAATTGGGGGAAGGGGCGCGTGGGCCTTGAGGTGGGACGACGTGCATATGTGGGCTGTTTTATTTTCTTTTTGATTTTTCTTTCGTGCGAGGTCCTTTCTTCCCGTACGAGAGGGAGGGGGATCGAACGAGGTGGGGGTATGGAAGGAGGTCGAACCATCACGACGTCCCACCCCCCTTTAATAGTAGAGATACAACTCGCATCCGACTGTAAGGGAGTAGTAGAAGAAACTAAAAAAGGAAGTGGAGCTATTTATGGGGCAATCATCAAGTAGATCAAGCAACAACAAGCTACTTTTATTTCATGTAATTTAGTTCATGAATTTAGAAGCTCAAATGTTGAGGCTCACAATTTAATGAGACATGCTCTAATTTTGGGACCTAGCCATCATGTCTGGTTTGGCCAGTCCGTCGGTATTCCGTTCGTCCATGTAAATATTGTGATGAGTTAAATAAAAGTCTCGCGAGGTTGTCTAAAAAAACCCCTCAAAAAAAGCCCTCAATCGCTCAAAAAAAAGGGAAAAAAAGGCAGGCAGTACACAATCCTCAAAAAAAAAAAAAAAAGACAGGCAGGACACAGATTCCGCAGTAGTAAAACAGATCAGTCCGGGGTCGTGGCCTCCACTCGGCATCTTCTTCCTCCCCCACATCGCACTTCCTCCCCTGCTAGATTCCTCCCTCCACCGACCGGCAAGGCCTCTCTCCTGCACTTCCCTCGCCCAAGGTTGCACCAGAGAAGGCGGAAAACATCACAGTTTGCGAAATCGTGGAGCGGTGAGTGGGCATCTTTCTTCAGTTTCTGTTCAGTAGCTGCGCTGTGAGTTTCGGATCTGTTTCTTTCCCGTAAGGTTAGATCAGCGACGGTTTCTTTCTTCTCTTCGCATCTGTTGACTTGGGACGGCAGCCCATGCGGTTCGTGGAAGTTTGATCTCATCCATGGTGTCTCGGATTATGCCACAGCGATGCTTACGGATCGTACTCTCACACCGAGCTCGCTGATTACAGAATACCGAGTGCTTTGGCATAGTGGATGTAAGATTATTGCCGGATCACCGGTTCTGAGCGTGGTGGGTTGATGCATTTGTTGGTTCCTGCAGGTAGAGAGAGATGGCCGAGACGGTGTTCGCTCCGTGTTTGGAAGGGATGAAGCATGTCAGGTCGGACAGCGGGGTCATGCTCGCCAAGCCCTTCCTTGATGTCTGCAAGCAAATCTTGCCTGTCCTGGGTAACTCCCTCTGCTCATATTTCCCATGATGAATCCACCTCTTTATCTTGCGTTATTGGAGTGCTAAACATCACAAGGCTGGGATCGGTAGAAGAGGTGCTTTACTGAATTTCTGATCATTTACCGTGTTTTCTTCAGTACTAGTAGGTTGCAGCAGTGAACAACCTGAGTAAAATTAATATGCATAACTGATATATTGCCGAAACAAGCGTTCGGCAGTTTGAGACTAGCATCGTCAGTGGACAATTTTTTGTGCAGCCCTTGCGATTTTGTAGTTCTAAATAAGCAACAAGTAGTTATATTTCAGGGCCTTTGGCATAGGGACATGACTTTCTTGGTTTATGCTTTTGCCCTTATCAATTTCACTGGGAGAGCCTTCAAACTTTTTTTTTATTGCTGGAAAGAGCTTCCAAACAATTGTCGACCTTTTTGCCAAAAGTTGTGTTTTTTGTGTGCTCGGTTGCTCTAAATTGTTTAATGTACATGTAGTCCTCCAAATAACTGATTTGATGCACATGTCACCTGAGCAGAATTGATTTGTGACCTATGAGAGAACAAGTTAAGTTTGTCATGGTCCAGTAAAGCCGTCTTTCTTATTCTCAAAGCTTTTGTTGTATGCTGGTAAATCTTAAAGTTGTTTAGTACCAGTCTGTGTTGTGCTTTTGTAAGTCCCTAAATGAAAACTTTTGTGTTGGCCCAAACTGCACAGTCCTACATCAATATCCTCTAGTCTAATAATTGTGGCTAACTTTTTGTTTTGGTGGAGTCTTGGTGGTATTTCTCAAACAAGAAATTACTTCAGAGTGTTACTTATTTTCCATTTTTTGTTCTCTGCTTTTGAATACCAGATAAATTTGGTGCTGCTATGGCAATTGTGAAGAGTGATATTGGAGGTAATATCACGGTAAGCATCCTATCTTCAAAAAACTTTGGATGAGAATTTACATTTCATGTTAGCAAGTGATGTTGTCATGTTGTTTATGGGATAGATTATATCTGTCTCAGATTACTATTTCTTTTCCTGACCACTGACCTCATCCTCTCCTGTCAGAGGTTGGAGAACAAGTATTCTTCAGACCCGTCAAAATATGAGCACTTGTACACCATGGTCCAAGAAGAAGTTGAAAAGAAGACCGCAAAGGGTTCATCAAGCTGCACAAATGGACTTCTATGGCTCACGAGGTTCTTCAATCTCTCTTGCCTAATTTGCCTCTTCTATTTTCAGCTTAATCGACATCCCTATTGGTGTACTTGTGTTTACTTATATTTTTTGCCTTCAGGGCTATGGACTTCCTTGTTGAACTGTTCCGTAATCTACTTGACCATCCAGACTGGACTATGAGTCAAGCATGTACTGATTCATACACAAAAACTCTGAAGAAATGGCATGGGTGGCTCGCCAGTTCCAGTTTTACGGTATAGTATTCCACATGTTGAGTCATAATCAGCACATACATGGTGTCATCATGAACTAAGCAATTATAGTGCTATTCAATAGCTATTGCTGAAGCACTTATTATCAGAGGATGGAGTATATAACTCTGTGTTTAGTGTCGGAATAAATATTTCATTATCATAGATGCATAAAGTAAAGGGATGACTAGTGTTATCCAACTGAAGGCACCATATACGAATAAACCTTGGCTACTTTTTGTATTTTAAGTTATTGGCCATGTTTCAACTGAAAGCACCGTGGATGCATAAAACTTGGCTACCCTTTGACTCTTTCTACATTAAGCTGCTGACCATATTTTAGCTGAAGGCACCATAGATGAATAAACATGGGGTACTTTCTGTGTACTAAGTTGCCAGCCCCTTTTTGTCCATTGAGAGAACAAAATTTAGTCACTGATGGAGTTTTCTTTATCTTCTTTACTACTCCCTCCGTCTGGAAATACTTGTCGAAGAAATGCATAAAAATGAATGTATCTAGAACTAAAATACATCCATTCCTCCGACGAGTATTTCTGGACGGAGGGAGTATTATATGGCAGTTGGTGCCTGTTCATCCAGGCCTCCCACATTTGTTTCCAATCTTATTACAGATTCTCTTAAAGAAACTGAAACACAATGAAGCTGCTCCTTTTCAAACCAATTTAACTACCTCCTATGAATCTCTAATGCATGGCATGTCACGAAGAAGCATGACTAGACGTATTGGGAAGACAATTGACCAGTCTGTTGAAATGGTTCTGATGGAGGTTATGTAGGTATGTGACGATAGTTCAGGGTAAGCGTAGGTGGAAGCCGGATTAGTGAACAGGCGTAGTCAGCCGATAGCATCGGCTTAACATGATTGGTCATACACTCTTATTCGTAACAAAGCACAGGTACTTTGCTGGTTTAGTGATCATAGAGAACAATACATCAGTTTCATTATTAACTAAAGATGAGCTTTGCTTTGTTGGAGTTTTCTGAGAAGTTTTTTGAGTTTAAAAAATGCTATATGAATACTTGACTAGTCTGTTGAAATGGTACTTTTGCTATCTTATTGTTATTTATTATCGCATTTATACACATTAGTTAGCTTGCCTTCCATTTGTATTTTTCCTTTGATGAATTACTCATATGAGGACATTGCAGGTGGCTATGAAGCTTGCTCCTAACAAAGATAAATTTATGGAGGTAATTAGCGGAACGGGTGATATCAAAGCAGACATTGAGAAATTCTGCACCACCTTTTATCCCTTTCTCAAGGAGAATCATGACTTCCTGGTATGGCCCTCATTCATCAGAAGACAGTATTATTATCTCTGTTGTCTGCCTTTAATGACAATCTTCCACCACATCTACGCATCTTGCAGGCCAGTGTTGGGCTCGATGATATGAAGGCTTCTTAATGCAATACACACCGACAATCATCACAAATATGAAGTGCTGCTATTTTCTCGAATTTTATTGTGGCCAAGGATACACTGTTTTGCATACTGATCTTCAGGAAATTATAGACGAATAATAAGTCAAAATGTTTGGGTGTTCATGATCCATAGCTACATACAAGATGAATTGAATGTATGCATGGGATCAAAATTAACTTTTGAAAGTCACCTTGTCAGCCAAGCCGGCCATTTTACCAATTGATGTAACTGAAGAGAACGCAGAGGATGCAGATATGTGGTGATCTTGTCGTTCAGTTTATAAACTGCTGTATAAGTGATTCTGTTTATAAACTGCTGTATAAGTGATGAGGCGAAGATGCAAATTAAGAGTCTGTTATTGATGCAATGTGATTTGCTAGTTATACATGAAAAATCTAGCCTCTTTTTAGCAAATCAGGTAGCAGTTCAATAACGCATTATGTCATCTGTTAGCGCAGGCAAGGCCAAATGTGTGAAATGTTCACGCAAACAGAATATTCTCTAGCCAGAAGAACGCTTCACTTCATAGCGCTTGCTTGCTTTAGAGACAAATATCGATTATTCACCGGAACACTTCATAGCGTCCACAAAGATGCTACTAGTCATTTGGATATTTCCATTTTGATGACAAGTATTTTCGGACGGAGGGAGTACATTGCAATCATAAACTGGAGTGCACTAAAGACTCTGGAATATGAGTTACAGCCCGCAATAAGGCGAAAACAGACACATCTTACATTAACTGTTCTATATTTGTAGTGACAAACTAGGAGAATAATATGCTTCACTTGTGTAAAACACTTCTGGGCTGCACTTTGAGCTTCTTCTGTCGCCGAATCTGCAGGCATTTGGCGCAGATCAGTTGAATGAGCACCGGCATACGAGAGTAGTACATTAAGCCTCACAAAGACAGACATGGGGACTAACCTTCGGCTTCAGCAAAGCTTCGTAGTCTATTCTTCCATGTGCTCTTCCGTAGCTTGATTGGTCGATTTCCAACATATTTACCTGGTTGATATTAGCAGTATAAGTTTGACTGCAGTACAAGGGCAAATTTAGTAAAAGGCCACCTAATACAACATACTTACCGTTCATCTCTTTTAGTGCTGCCGCAAGATCCGATGCATTGGCGAAACTAACAAACCCGTAGCCTTTAGTTTTACCGGTAGATTTATCCCGTATAACCTGATGCATCATGTGTTCATAATCAGATCACTACAAATAAAGAGAGATATAATCGATGTCATGGGTAGAAGAGGCAAGACTCACCTTAGCCATGTTGAAGGATGGATATTTTGAAAAAGTCTTGGTCAGAACATCATCATTCACTTCATTTCCAAGATCACCACAAAACAAACGGAAGTCACCTGTCCACGGGAGGGAGGTGAGAATTGTAAATATGAAAGGTACAGAAATACGCATACAATGGAAAGCAACTAAATGACACAACTACTAATAATCAGGTACAAGCAGAAGATGAGACACCTGGACCGACACAGCAAATATAAATCCTAAGTTGCCTTTGAAGACATCACAACTACCAATAATAAGCTAATTAACTTTAATTAGTTTATGTATATCAACTTCAAATCAAATACAATATTAAAATTTGTAGCCCTTGGCACCTAAGGTCATGCTAAGGGATATGGTCAGCGAGGCCTAGAGGCGTTAACTGAGATAAAAAGGTGATCTATCTACCATAGCGGCAAGATTGTGGGCTCTAAAGAAACTGATAATTTGATGGAATTTCATCCGAACAAACACTTTTTATCTTGCCAAATACCAACCATGATTAAAGTGAATTATCATGCTTGATTTTATGCACATTGAAAAATCATAAACAAATGCTGGACAATCTGCCAGAGCTGAGATATATTTAAATATTTTAACTATTTTAGGAAGCTAGTTCTTTGTTTCTTTAGCCTTCTCAAATAACTACAAAAAAAAAATCACAGAGAATTCTTCAAAATATGTATAAAGGTTAATTCAAAATATTTATATCACATTTTCCACAATTGTCCATGTAAATAGCAAATTGCAATGTATCCACAAGATCAATTTAGCCTTTAACGCACAATAGAACAGTTTACGTAAGCATAGAGATAATTGCAAAATGTTTACTATATCATCAGCAAGCCCACCTAGATCCAATGTGAAAGCATCAACTCTTTAACCTGCCTTTAACAAACAAAAAATGAAACAACAATTTATCTTAGAAGAAAGAACAGCACATAGAACATTAATCTTGTCTGGGAGAGGGAAGGTGCTTTGGCTGTTTGTTAGCTTCATTGCTAAGAGAGACAAGTGACAAAAATATTGCATTACCATGTTCTACATTCTAATGTAGATCATAGAACTGCAACCTTTCGTAAAATTCCCTATAAAATACGGCTGAGAGCTTACTTTCAGGCCAGTCAGCTAACGTCGGATCCTCCCAGCATTGCCCAGCTGCCTTTCGAGGAACTGCCTTTTTGTTTACTTCAACTTTCTTGTCTTTGTCATTATCTGCAATAGCAGCCTTCACAGTGGCGAGAGCTTCAGGGCTGATTATCTGCGAGTCTCTCTGGAACAGCTGTTGTGCCTGTATAATAATAGCATAATTGGCTACTTATTAGTACTCAATAGGAGACTTAGTACTTACTACCAGTCAAAGAATATAAAGGTCATTTTCACTAACCTATCTACGAAACAAGCCTCTACTGTTAATAGTTAATACCATATAACCTCCTAATGCTTGGCTGGAAATAAACTCATCACTTAGCATCCTTGTCTTTGCATAGCGTCAGACCTCATGGTGATGAGCTAAGGAACACATCGCAATATGAATTGGCTTCCAATTGAGCATTTACGATTCCCCTGGGTCTTGCTAGGACAAAACTAAGACGGATAATTCACTTATCCATCCATTCTTTGGTCAGGTCACTCACCGTGCAACCAATATGTGGCAGAAAGGTGGATGTATTGTGATGAGAAGCCGATGATAGTTCAGCAAACGGAGCTTTGTCATCATAGCCATTACTCATCAGATCACCCATATGCCCTAAACCCTAATCAAACATGAAGGGATGCTAGCAATGAAGTAAGAAACACTACTGCAGCTTTGGACGCGTTTTCGAACCTAAAACAACGAAGCGCGACCCAAGCCTCAGAAGCCACACAGCGGCGTCCAGATCCGCTCCCACCACCGAATCTCCGACCACCTTAGCTCACTACGCCGACAAATTACAGGGAGGATCCGTCCATGGAGCAAATTACGAGGAGCTCTGGAACAAATTACGCGAATGGGGAGTTATTACCTGCTGGACTTGGGGCATGGGGTAGACGGCGTTGTACGCCGGCGCCGGCTGCGCGGGGGCCACCGTCGGCCAGGTAGGGTACTGCGAGGTCTGGAGGTGGAAGGGCACGGGGAAGTACGACGGGGCCGCAGCCGCGGCGGTAGCAGGGTAGGGGAACTGCGCGGACGCGGAGGCGGGCGAGATGGACTGCGTCGACATAATCTGGGGACTGGGGTGGAGAGGCCGCCGGACACGAAAGGGCTGGAAGGCTGGATCACGGTGTTCGCCTCAGGCGCGAGAATTCTGATCGTGCGTGGTTGCTGTGATTGAAACGGCACTCGGGGATTGCCTTGTCGAACCGGAAGAATCGACGGGGGAACGGTCAGGAACGCTCTCGAAGCGTCTCTTTTTTCAAGCGACTCGAAGGTTCTGCCTTTTTTTTTCTGACTATATAGTTCCATCCAGCATAATAATCGTCCGTTTACGAGATGTGGACGACTTTGCCAGCCCTAATAGATCCCGTATAATCAGGCATCCTAAAAAAAATTGCGGGATCCTGCAAACTCTGGGTCGTTTCCGCCGTATATACGAGATTTGCCACTTTTTTTGCCGGATCTCTTTTCCTTTGCATGAAGGCCATTTTCGCTCGTTTCCGTTTCGACTCCACTTCCTGCCGTCGTCGTCGCATCTCCCCGCCGGTTCTTGGTGCCTCGGCTGCCTCGCGTCGTCCATTAGCTCCGTCGCCCCGCGTCGCATCTATTCCACCAAATTTGGAGGCTCGGGGTGCCCATTTGTGTCCGCGGGCGAGTGGCCACCGCCGGCGCCATAGATGCTCCCTGGAGCTTGGCGTGCGGCCTTGTAGCCGGTGGATCCGGTTGTTTCCGGCGCCGGTGAGCCTCAGAATCGCTCGAGGGACAACCGCGCGTGCTGGAGGAAGGGGTTTCGACCTGTTTTGCTTCGGCCGGAGGAGAAAGAAGAATGGGACGGACATCTTTGCTTCGGCTGGCCAAGGAGAAGAAAGGGGCGGACGGCTTTGCTTCGGGGGAAGATATGTTCAATGCCCACTGACAATTTTGATTAATTTTGACTGGGAGAAATTCATGGACGGGCATTCTTTTTAGATGGATTGGAGTTTACCGTCGTCGTCGTCGTCACATGATTCAAACATAAAAGAGATGATCATGGACGATGATGTCGACAACCTAGTGTTGTTGCATTTCGTGGACAAAGTTGAGAAGGGCCCGAAGAGAAAGCGTCGCTGATCCACGGTTGGCCGGCTATGCATTCCCCGCAACCGAGTTCTCGGCGACAAGATGCCCATGAAGGACTACTTCACGGAGGTGCCGACATATCCGGCTCACCTATTCCGTAGGCAATACCAAAGTGTAATTCTCTTTTCGTACGCATAGTTGAAGCTTGCGAGCAAAATTGTCGTTTTTTCATTGGGCGTAGGAACGCCGCCGGTTTGCTTGGGTTTAGTGCATTTCAAAAAATATCGGCGGTGATGGGGTTAATTACATATGGTGTTTCTGCCGACTACGTAGATGAATATCTTCGCATTGGAGAAGATACCCCCATCAAATGCGCCCGGGTCTTTTCGAAGACAAGGATCCGGGCTTTTGGCCAGGAGTACCTATGAGCTCCAAACGAGGAAGTTTTAAAGAAGCTCATGCCGATGAACGAAGAAAGGGGATGGCCATGCATGCTTGGTAGTATTGATTGCATGCATTGGAGGTGGAAGAACTGCCCGGTGGCTTCGGCAGGGCAATACACCGGCCACAAACGTAAACCCACCATTGTGCTTGAAGTCGTGGCTTCACGTGATTTCATCTTTTTCCTCAGCTAGCTAGTGGCAAAGCTCCAACTTGCAACTATACCATCAATGGTTATGACTATACCACTGGATACCGGCCGACGGTACTTGTCCTTCATGATCAACATTTGTGAATACCATCAGTGACCCCAAAACCAATAAACACAAAAGATTTTCTGAAGCACAAGAAGCTTGCCGAAAGGGTATTGAGAGGGCGTTTGGTGTGTTGCAATCTCGGTTTGCCATTTTTCGAGGTTCCGCTTGCTTTTGGGATAAGAAATCCCTCGGAAACGTCATGACAGCTTGTGTAATTTTACACAACATGATCATTGAGGATGAGAGGGATTTGGACATAGAGTTTTATTATGACAATGTTTGTAGCCGTGTGCTACTTGTGTTAGGCGTTGGGATTCCCCGAATAGAAAGGGTGAAGTAGAGTAGTAGCAAACAATATTTTTCTTAGTTAGGAACCAAGTTTATCGAACCAATAGGAGACACCACACAAACAAGATAAACGATACATGCACACACACAAAGTAAATGCTTGCACCCAACGCAGACAAGAGGGTTGTCAATTCCCTTGTTCTCACCAATTGCAAGGATTACATATGATAGAGGTAGATATATAAAATAAATAAAATAAAAACAAAGTAAAAAACAACGAGCAAATTTAGGGTTTTAGTAAATATGGAAAATGGACCCAAGGGCCATAGGTTCACTAGAGGCATCTCTCTCATGAGCATAGCAACGGTGGGTAAACAAATTACTGTTGGGCAATTGATAGAATATCACATAGTTACGATAATTCTTCATGACATGATCAATACATAGGCATTACGTCCATGATAAGTAGACCGTTAAACTTATTGACGCCTACTACTATTACTCCACCCCTCAACCGCTATCCAGCATGTATCTTAAGGTATTAAGTTCAAAACAAATAGAGTAATGCTTGGAGATGATGACATAATGTATACAAAGCAAGATTTCTACTCCTATAAAAACCGAGTTGGTGATGATGGTGTGCCTGTCATCCATCATTTTTGACCATCAGATCTTTATCCGACTACATGGGGGTCCTGCTCCATCCAACCAAAACAGCCAAGGCATTCGATCCTTCTCGAAAAGGGGAGAAAACAATGGAACCGAAGACCATCAGGTGGCTACTGCCGCTCAGGCCACGCCGATGCCTGTTGTAACACCCCGAGAATCATGCTACAGTAATCTCCCACTAATGGTGCCATGTCATCAAGTTTGAGTAAGCCAAATTGCCCCTCGATAAAATCAAAGTCAAATTCAAATTTAAATTGCACATCAAATTATTATTTGTCCAAACAGAAAAACAAAAATGTTCGAGATGTTGCAAATATTCACTAAGTATTTCTCATGTAGAAACCAACATTATTTAAGTTGTAAAATGCCACTATGAATTAAACAGTGGAACAATAGCCATTTAATGGACCTTTTCTTTTTCAAAAAAATACTTAAACCATTCCAAGTGCCTTGAAACTTTTTGTGCAACACCACAATATTGTACATAATTTATGTGACAAGTTTCATATATATCAAATTTGATTTGGTGGACCAATTAAATATAAAACAGTAGCTAGAGCATAATACAAGCAAGACATAAGGAAAACGGCCAAGTGCATATTGTGCACTTGAGCCCACTGGTTACAATACCGGTCTAGCCCACCAGGAGGTCATCCTCAACCTCCTGTTCATCCCTGTCACCGTGGAGGCAGCACGCCCGTTTGAACCGCCGATGAGCACGCGTCGATCATCCGCGGCCCTAAGGAGGGGATAAGGTCTCCCTCGACGCCCCTCGACCCCTTGCAACCCTAGACCACCTCACTTTCCCCCTCTCCCGCCCTCTCTCTCTCGATATCGGCGGCACCCGAAAGATCCATCGTCATGGCCGACCTCGCTCACGCGGTCCTCGTCCTTCTTGCGTCGCAAGGATAAGTCCGGGAGCTCCGTCGTCGTCTACCACCTCGACCGCACCTGCCGGATTGGCGTGGGTAGCCACAACTCCGCCGCTCGCGAGCTCTTATTCTCCGTCACCGATGCGAGTGCTCGCTTCGATTCGCACCACCCCGGTGAGCCCCGACTTCTTCGAACCTGCCTTCAACTCCAATGTGAGTAGCCGCTTCCTCCTCCTCTCTTTCCCGTTGATAGATAACACTAGTAGCCCCTGAAGGAAATATGCCCTAGTGGCAATAATAAAGTTGTTATTTATATTTCCTTATATCATGATAAATGTTTATTATTCATGCTAGAATTGTATTAACCAGAAACTTGATACAAGTGTGAATACATAGACAAAACAAAGTGTCCCTAGTATGCCTCTACTAGACTAGCTCGTTAATCAAAGATGGTTAAGTTTCTTGACCATAGACATGTGTTGTCATTTGATGAATGGGATCACATCATTAAGAGAATGATGTGATGGACAAGACCCATCCGTTAGCTTAGCATAATGATCGTTAAGTTTTATTGCTATTGCTTTCTTCATGACTTATACATATTCCTCTGACTATGAGATTATGCAACTCCCGAATACCGGAGGAACACCTTGTGTGCTATCAAACGCCACAACGTAATTGGGTGGTTATAAAGATGCTCTACAGGTGTCTCCGGAGGTGTTTGTTGGGTTGGCATAGATCAAGATTAGGATTTGTCACTCTGAGTATCGGAGAGGTATCTCTGGGCCCTCTCTGTAATGCACATCACTATAAGCCTTGCAAGCAATGTGACTAATGAGTTGGTTAAGGGATGATGCATTACGGAACGAGTAAAGAGACTTGCCGATAATGAGATTGAACTAGGTATGATGACACCGACGATCGAATCTCGGGCAAGTAACATACCGATGACAAAGGGAATAACGTATGTTGTCATTGCGGTTTGACCAATAAAGATCTTCGTAGAATATGTAGGAACCAATATCAGCATCTAGGTTCTGCTATTGGTTATTGACCGGAGATGTGTCTCGGTCATGTCTACATAGTTCTCGAACCCGTAGGGTCCGCACGCTTAATGTTCGATGACGATTTGTATTATGAGTTATGTGTTTTGGTGAACGAAGATTGTTTGAAGTCCCGGATGAGATCACAAACATGACAAGGAGTCTCGAAATGGTCGAGAGGTAAAGATTGATATATTGGACGAAGGTATTCAGACACCAGAATGGTTTTGGGACGTTTCAGATATTTATCGGAGAACCGAGGGGTTACCGGAACCACCCGAGGAAGTAATGGGCCAACATGGGCATAGGGGAGAGAGAGGGGAGCCCACAAGGAGTGCCCCCCCATGGACTGTCCGAATTGGACAAGGGGAAGGGGGCGCGACCCCCCTTTCCTTCCCCCCTCTCCCTCTCCTTCCCTCTTTCCCCCTCCATGAGAAGAAAAAAAGGGGGGCCGAATCCTAGTAGGAGTGGAGTCCTAGTAGGACTCCCCCCTCATGGCGCGCCCTGGTGGCCGGCCTCCTCCTCTCCTTCCTTTATATACGTGGGCAGGGCACCCCTTGGAGACACACCAATTGTTCCAAGCTGTGTGTGGCGTCTCTCTCCACGGTTTACTCCTCCGGTCATATTCACGCAGTGCTTAGGCGAAGCCCTGCGTGGATCACATCACCATCATCGTCACCACACTGTCGTGCTGACGAAACTCTCCCTCGACCCTCTGTTGGATCAAGAGTTCAAGGAACATCATCAAGCTGAACGTGTACTGAACTCGGAGGTGTCGTACGTTCGGTACTAGATCGGTTGGACCGTGAAGATGTTCGACTACATCAACCACGTTATCCTAATGCTTCTGCATTCGGTCTACGAGGGTACGTGGACACACTCTCCCCCTCTCGTTGCTATGCATATCCTAGATAGATCTTGCGTGTTCGTAGGAATTTTTTTTGAAATTGCATGCTGTGTTTCCCAATAGTGGCATCCGAGCCAGGTCTATATGTAGCTGATATGCACGAGTAGAACACAAAGAGTTGTGGGCCATAATAGTCATACTGCTTACCACAAACGTCTTATTTTGATTCGATGGTATTGTTGGATGAAGGGGCCTGGGCCAACCTTACATGACCACGTTCATGAGACCGGTTCCACCGACAGACATGCAACTTGTTTTGCATAAAGGTGGCTGGCGGGTATCTGTTTCTCCAACTTTAGTTGAATCGAATTTGACTACGGCCGGTCCTTGTTGAAGGTTAAAACAACACACTTGACGAAAAATCGTTGTGGTTTTGATGCGTAGGTAAGAACAATTCTTGATAGAAGCCCGTAGCAGCCACGTAAAACTTGCAACAACAAAGTAGAGGACGTCTAACTTGTTTTTGCAGGGCATGTTGTGATGTGATATGGTCAAGACATGATGTGATATATGTTATTGTATGAGATGATCATGTTTTGTAAAAGTTATCGGCAACTGAGAGGAGCCTTATGTTTGTCACTTTATTGTATGAAATGCAATCACCATGTAATTGCTTTACTTTATCACTATGCGGTAGCGATAGTTGTAGAAGCAATAGTTGGCAAGACGACAATGACGCCACGATGGAGATCAAGGTGTCAAGTCGGTGACGATGGAGATCATGACGGTGCTTTGGAGATGGAGATCAAAGGCACAAGATGATGATGGCCATATCATGTCACATATTTTGATTGCATGTGATCTTTATATTTTATGCATCTTATTTTGCTTAGTACAGCGGTAGCATTATAAGATGATCCCTCACTAAATTTCAAGGTATATGTGTTCTCCCTGAGTATGCACCATTGCTACAGTTCGTTGTGCCGAACACCACGTGATGACAGGGTGTGATAAGCTCTACGTTCACATACAACGGGTGTAAGACAGTTTTGCACGTGCAGAATACTCAGGTTAAACTTGACGAGCCTAGCATATAAAGATATGGCCTCGGAACACTGAGACCGAAAGGTCGAACATGAATCATATAGTAGATATGGTCAACATAGAGATGTTCACCATTGAAAACTACTCCATCTCACGTGATGATTGGACATGGTTTAGTTGATATGGATAACGTGATCATTTAGATGACTAGAGGGATGTCTATCTAAGAGGGAGTTCTTAAGTAAAATGATTAATTGAACTTTAATTTATAATGAACTTAGTCCTAATAGATTTTGCATATCTATGTTGTTGTAGATCAATGGCCCGTGCTACCGTTCCCTTGAAATTTAATGCGTTCCTAGAGAAAGCTAAGTTGAAAGATGATGGTAGCAACTACACGGACTAGGTTGATGTCTACTACACAACCTTCTTCTTGTAGACGTTGTTGGGCCTGCAAGTGCATAGGTTTGTAGGACAGTAGCAAATTTCCCTCAAGTGGATGACCTAAGGTTTATCAATCCGTGGGAGGCGTAGGATGAAGATGGTCTCTCTCAAACAACCCTGCAACCAAATAACAAAGAGTCTCTTGTGTCCCCAACACACCCAATACAATGGTAAATTGTATAGGTGCACTAGTTTGGCGAAGAGATGGTGATACAAGTGCAATATGGATGGTAGATAAAGGTTTTTGTAATCTGAAAATATAAAAACAGCAAGGTAACTAATGATAAAAGTGAGCGTAAACGACATTGCAACGGTAGGAAACAAGGCATAGGGTTCATACTTTCACTAGTGCAAGTTCTCTCAACAATAATAACATAGATAGATCATATAACAATCCCTCAACATGCAACAAAGAGTCACTCCAAAGCCACTAATAGCGGAGAACAAACGAATTGATTATGGTAGGGTACGAAACCACCTCAAAGTTATTCTTTCGGATCAATCTATTCAAGAGTTCGTACTAGAATAACACCTTAAGACACAAATCAACCAAAACCCTAATGTCACCTAGATACTCCAATGTCACCTCAAGTATCCCTGGGCATGATTATACGATATGCATCACACAATCTTAGATTCATCTATTCAACCAACACAAAAGTACATCAAGGAGTGCCCCAAAGTCTCTACCGGAAAGTCAAGACGAAAACGTGTGCCAACCCTTATGCATAGGTTCATGGGTGGAACCCGCAAGTTGATCACCAAAACATACATCAAGTGGATCACGTGATATCCCATTGTCACCACAGATAAGCACGACAAGACATACATCAAGTGTTCTCAAATCCTTAAAGACTCAATCTGACAAGATAACTTCAAAGGGAAAACTCAATCCATTACAAGAGAGTATAGGGGGAGAAACATCATAAGATCCAACAATAATAGCAAAGCTTGCGATACATCAAGATCGTGCCATAGAGAGAACACGAGAGAGAGAGAGAGAGAGAGAGAGAGAGAGAGATCAAACACATAGCTAGTGGTACATACCCTCAGCCCCGAGGGTGAACTACTCCCTCCTCGTCATGGATAGCGCCTGGATGATGAAGATGGCCACCGGTGATGGGTTCCCCCCTCCGGAAGGGTGCCGGAACGGGCTCCCGATAGGTTTTTGGTGGCTACAGAGGCTTGCGGCGGCGGAACTCCCGATCTATCTTCGTCTCGATGTTTTTAGGGTACGTGGACTTATATAGGCGAAAGAAGTCGGTCGGGGGAGCCTCGAGGGGCCCAGGAGACAGGGGGCGCACCCAGGGGGGGTGGGCGCGCCCTCCTATCTCCTAGCTTCCTCGAACCTTCCCTAGCTTGAACTCCAAGTCTCCCGGATCATATCCTTTCCAAAAATCACGCTACCGAAGGTTTCATTCCATTTGGACTCCGTTTGATATCCCTTTTCTTCGAAATACTAAAACAGGCAATAAAATGACAATATGGGCTGGGCCTCTGGTTAGTAGGTTAGTCCCAAAAGTAATATAAAAGTGTATAATAAAGCCCGTAAACATCCAAAATAGATAATAAAATAGCATGAATGCTTCATAAATTATAGATACGTTGGAGACGTATCAGCATCCCCAAGCTTAATTCCTACTCGTCCTCGAGTAGGTAAATGATAAAAGAAAGAATTTATGAAGTGTGAATGCTAGAAGGTGCACAAGTTTGATCAATGATAATTTCAATCACCTTTTCTAGCATGATTATATGTCATAACAGTAGTTCATCTCATAAAACTTCTCACGAACAAGCAACAAGCAATTCACATGTTAAAGCATAGACTATAAACTTTCTTGAAAACTAGCAAACTATGTTCTCAGCCATCAAACAATTGCAATTCATCTTATTTTCAGGAAGGGTCTATGTCAGAGCTTTGATTTAGCAAACTTCACATACTCAACTATCATATAGTCTTCCATAATTGCTAACACTAACGCAATACTAATGGTTATGGAGTTTTAATCGGACACTGAGAAAGATAGGGGCTTATAGTGTTGCCTCCCAACGTATTCACCTTTGGGTGATGTCAACAATAATGGTTCATGCTAACTTACATCCAATTGGATATATATATCAGGATCTTTCCAACATGAGGTGCTTGCCAAAGGATAAAATGAAAAGGGAAAGGTGAAGATCTCCTTGACTCTTGCATAAAGTAAAAGACATAAAGTAAAAGATAGGCCCTTCGCAGAGGGAAGTAGAGGTTGTCATGCGCTTTTATGGTTGGATGCACAAAATCTTAATGCAAAAGAACATCACTTTACATTGCCACTTGTATATGGACCTTTATTATGCAGTCCGTCGCTTTTATTGCTTCCATAACAAGATCGTATAAAGCTTATTTTCTTCACACTAATAGATCATACATATTTAGAGAGCAATTTTTATTGCTTGCACCGATAACAACTTACTTGAAGGATCTTACTCAGTCCATAGGTAGGTGTGTGGAATTGTCACGGCAGATGTCCTAGTGTAAGGACTTAGTCGCGAGGCCAACGCATCTATGTGGTAGCTTGAGAGGGGTTGAGCGGAATCGAGAGACGCAACACAAGACAAGGATTTAGACAGCTTCGGGCCCCGGGAAACATCATCCGGTAAAAACCCTACATGCTGTTTGAGGCTAGGTCTCATTATCATCACGAGGGAGTCGCCGTAAACCGGCTCTCCTCTTTGTGTCTAGCTCTAAGATTGTTTCTTCTTGCTTGTCGCTTCTCCCCCTTTGGGGAGCCCTGCCCCTCCTTATATATGTTGAAGGGGCGGGTTACATGACTAGTCCTAGTAGGATTAGGATTAATCTATTACAAGTGGAGTCCTAGTCTTGCTTCCTTTGTAGGAGAATAGTCCTTACGCTTTCCTCATAAACCGGCCCACCATTAAACGTGAACCGGCCTTCTGGGCCTAGGGCCTCGTCATCCATCTAACCCGCCCACCGGGTTACTAATGAACCGCCAAGACAGGGCGGGTAGCCCGTGAACCGCCAAGCTCCAGGCAGGTTACCAGTGAGTCGTCCAGTCCAGCCGGGTTATACTTCCGGCCGGTTTACGCCACGGGGTATATCCCCGACATTAGCCCCTAGTTTAATTTGGATTTATCCATGTTAAACTGATCCTGTAAAATAAACACAAGAACAAACTTGACAGGTTGTGCTCCGGGTTAAGAATTCTTGTAAACCGGCACCTGATCATCCTTAAGTCCTTGTCATTTCCTCCTTCTAGAAAATCCAGGTCAATAAGCCAGCGTCATACTCAATTTGCTGACATTGGTTTCTCACAGAAAAATATTGTGAAGAATAATCCACTTGAGTCGGCTTCCAAAGCGCCGGTTTAAGAAATATTGGTCTTGAAATATTCATCTGATATTCAGCCGGTTTGAAGATGTAAAAACTTGCCGGTTTAACATTACCCAAAATGGCCGGGTTATAAAAACTGATGATCCCGGATTATGACTGTTTATAGACGCCGGGTTATGATTGTTGCCAACGCCGGATCACACAATTAATCTTCCTGATTTGCCAAAAACTGAGAAAAAGAAGATGTTCCTCCCTTATATGCATATTACCTGTAGCCCCCAAGTCTTAAGAGGAGAACATAATGATAGCTTAAGACTTGTGTCAATATAAATGTTGCAACCTTGAAGAAATCCAGATTGTTCATCTCAGTTACTAGTCACAACTAAATATTCCACATATGTAGCCCCCAAGTGCCGGGTTGTTATGCTTGCAGCAATCTGGGACTTGTAATTGCCTTATACTCATAAAAACTTCAACCAATGTACCCCCAAGTGCCAGGTCATTATGCAATAATGAGCAGGGACTTTTGTAAATATGATCATATAGATTTGAACAACAATGTGTAGCCCCCAAGGGCCGGGTCATTACGCAATAATGAGCAGGGACTATGTAGATATGATCATGTAGACTTGAATTGTTGACAGGAGCAATTGGTAGCCCCCAAGGGCCGGCTCATTATGATATGATGAGTCGGGTCTTCAATAAGATGAGCAAAAAATGACGTTGCATTAGCCCCCAAGTGTCATGGTGCATGCTCGCAGTGACATGAGACTTGCATATTTGATATAATCTCAACTTTGAATAATGTAGCCCCCAAGTGCCGGGTCGTGAGCCTGCAGCGACTTGGGACTATTCCTTTCATTGCAGAATAAATCATATTCATATTCATTGCGCTAAAGCGACTTTGAAAACCTCAATCATAATATTAATAACCATAATAAAAATCCAGCCATGTTGGCTATTTGAATAATATAATCCAATGATTTATAAGCGCATGATTCCAATGGCGCAATCCAAATATATACTGACGACTTATAGTCCAAAGCCAGGCCGGTTTAATAAACACCGGACAATTTCTCATCATAGACTGGCGATTTATCGTCTTAAAGCCAGGCCGGTTTAATAAACGCCGGTAATTTATAATCATGCTTTATTCAACCTGTTTCTGCATACAAGAAGTTTAAAGTGTCCTGGCGGTTTACCGCCGGACGGGTCATAATGCCCAACATATAACCCAGGTTTATAACCAAGGCTGCACTTAAGAATAATCAAATATGAAATATATCATACCTGTGATATTGAATCACATTGCTGGTTTTACCAACTTTTTGTAGTAAGAGTGATAACCCCAATCTTGAGTAATGATAACTCCTTTCATACTGTGCGGGTTGATGATAAACCGTACCGGGTTGTGATAAACACCGGTTTAACCATATATAATACTGGCGACTCATAGTCAAACCAGACCGGGCTGATAGTCTCCGGATTATAACTTGATCCTGTATTGACAACTTGTAATTGAAAGTCAAGCCGGGTTAATGAACGCCGGTTTACTCCATAATAGGATGGTAATAGAAAATCAAACCGGGCAGATGGCCTCCGGATTAAGATTTGACCGTGTTCCGTCAATTTGTAATTGATAGTTGAACCGGATTAAAACGTTGTCGCAACAAAAATCGAATAACAGTTATGAAAAAAAATATGGAAGCAAAGGCAATGATAAAACCGTTTGCAAAAAAGGAGGCTTTACTGAGCCGATCAGATGGTGTTACCATGGTCGGACACGACCAAGCTCCCAATAGGTGTAGCTATGGTTCAAGTCAGCCAGGTCCCCAACTGAAACTGTGGCATTATGCCGATCAAGTGGCGTGGCAATGGTTCGGGTTCGACCAAGCCCCCAAGTGACTCTGTGGCCTTAGGCCGATCAAGAGGCGTGACTATGGTTCAGACGTGACCACAAGTCCCCAAGTGATGCTGTGACTTTTCGCCTATCAAAAGGTGTTGCTATGGTTCGGACACGACCAAAAAGCCCCCAAGTGATGTTGTGGCATTGCACCGATCAAGAGGTGTAGCTACGGTTCGGATATGACCAAGCCCCCAAGTGATCAATAATATGACAAGCCAATAAGGCATGATACCCATGTTTGAACCGCGCATCATGGCAGTAGGTCCTCTTTGGCACCCTTTAACTTTTTGCAAGAGATAAATCCTTCTTGAACCGGATATTGAGAGCTTCAAAGCTTTGTGGGAGACATCTTTCCCTTGACCCAGATTCTAAACCGGAATCCTTTCTGATGACCCGGATCTTCTTCATTGAGCCGGGATTTTGTAACTGTCATATACTTTCTAAGCCGGAAATTTTCTGACGGCCTTCAAATAACAGTAGCCTCTTGGACCGGGTTATCTTTCCCTCCATCGTCCTGGGGTTCTTAAATTTGCTGAAACTAGCAAGATTTGCTGAGTCATGTCATCGTAGCCCCCGAGTCTCAAGGTGACTCGAGGAGTTGGCTTGAAACTCTTCATATTTGACCATGATATAAACTGACATAACTTGTATATCATTGGTGTTGATAGCATGATGTAAATCCACAGAAGGTTGAGGTGACTGCGGCGGGTTATAAATGATCCCGTATGAGCCATGTCAGCAACTCGGCCAATGGTTCCTTCCAACTGGCGATTTGAAGTTAACCAAACTGTAGTGGCAACGACTTGTGCGCCTGCCCATTGATCCATCCAGTGCAAATGGCGGTTGATAGTATATGATAATTTGCCTCCTTTTTGTTGAAAGAAAACCGGGCTACCCAAGCTGTGACTTGCTCATACTCAATAAACAACTCATGCAGACAGGTGCGGCCCGGTATGTTGATGTAGACCAGGCCGCGAGAGACGGACGACAAAAACGACCGCAACATCAGAGGCAGCTCAGATAGATGAGTCGGCCGTGGCATTGTAAACCGGTGCGGACGGGGAAGATCGGCACCGATGTCGTAAACCGGCACGGACGGGCGAGTTAATCGCGTCGTTTTGATGTAGTGAACAATTGTCCTGCATCAACAATATTGCAGACCAAGGCAAAGATAAACTGCTTTTTGACAAAAATAATATGTGCCAATAAAATATATTTAAAATGGATATCACCTGATGTGCCAGGCCAGAAATAATCCGCCATGAAGTTGATGATCACTAGGTTAAGTTGAAATCACTCACGAGTGAGTCGACCGTGGGAGCAGACAGATGAGCCGGGCGCGGCGTTGTAAGCCGGCAGGGACGGGTGAGTCAATCGTAGGCGCAGTAAGCCGCGTGGACGGCGAGTCGATCTCGAGCATGGTCCCAACGAGCTGACGTAAACCGGGCCACAAGGGTGGCGACTTGTGCATGTTCATTCACCGGGCGGTATGACGCAGACGAAACGCCGGTGCAGAACGCTGCTATCGCGGGCTCTGTACCCGTAATATAATATCTCATTAGTAATGAACAATTGTCCTGCATCAAAAATATCGCAAGGCAAAGTAATTGTTCACACAAAAATTAATATGTGCTGAAATAAACCGGACGGATATCACCTGGTTCATCTGGACGACAGATGATCCGTACGTAGGGTAGGAATTAACTTAGATATATGAGTCACCAGCACTTCTTCCCTCTTTTTCTATCTTGATAGTGGCTCTTGACCTTTTCGTGAGAAGTAGCACTTGAAGACGAAGCAGTAGTTGGCCTCCTTTTTTTTAGCTGCACGTAACATGTACACAGTGCAGATGCATGCCAGTATTTTCTTTCTTGCTCTTCACGTGGAGCGTCTTGTTGTTCTTGAAGCAGTAGTAGTGGCGCGCGGCAGCTCCAGCTTGTACGGCTCGGGGATCCACGAGGAGAGCGTTTCAGACACAGAGCCAATCCGGCAGATGAACAAGTCCAGGCCTCCAAGGAGAAAAAATATTATAATGGAGCAGCTAGCGTTGGCAACTTGATCGATTGATGTAGATGTACCCCAAGGCGACAAGTGTGGCTCAGGGAGGCAAAGTGAGACAGCGACTCGGACGGGAGACGGGGCGCGGCAGCGACCCGGACGGGAGGCGGGGTCCAGACCAGCCACAGGTCGTGGCCGGCTTGGGCTGCAGCTGGCCCGGGCGGCCGCATCTCGGAGACGGCGGCTTCTCAGCCGAGACCGAGAGAGAGCGTTTCGGCGATTTAGAACCAGACGCGGAGACGAGTCCCTGGCTTCATCCACGCGTGTACTGCCTCAAATATTCCTTTGCAGTTGTATCTGTTGTCCTTGGATCAATGCACCAAAAACTTGCATGCGGCGGCGCACATGACAGAACTCTAATTTCCGTTGAATTAATCTCGCATAAACTATAAACTGGACTGATGACTTGAGGCTGACCCAGCTCCTTCCAAACCGGCTCTTCTTCATCCGGAAACTTGCGGACTTCTTGAAACCCTAGAAGAGATCCCTTCAAGAACTCAACACCACCGTGCGCATGCCCCATGGTGGGCGCCAACTGTCGTGGAATTGTCACGGCAGATGTCCTAGTGTAAGGACTTAGTCGCGAGGCCAACGCATCTATGTGGTAGCTTGAGAGGGGTTGAGCGGAATCGAGAGACGCAACACAAGACAAGGATTTAGACAGCTTCAGGCCCCGGGAAACATCATCCGGTAAAAACCCTACATGCTGTTTGAGGCTAGGTCTCATTATCATCACGAGGGAGTCGCCGTAAACCGGCTCTCCTCTTTGTGTCTAGCTCTAAGATTGTTTCTTCTTGCTTGTTGCTTCTCCCCCTTTGGGGAGCCCTGCCCCTCCTTATATATGTTGAAGGGGCGGGTTACATGACTAGTCCTAGTAGGATTAGGATTAATCTATTACAAGTGGAGTCCTAGTCTTGCTTCCTTTGTAGGAGAATAGTCCTTATGCTTTCCTCATAAACCGGCCCACCATTAAACGTGAACCGGCCTTCTGGGCCTAGGGCCTTGTCATCCATCTAACCCGCCCACCGGGTTACTAATGAACCGCCAAGACAGGGCGGGTAGCCCGTGAACCGCCAAGCTCCAGGCGGGTTACCAGTGAGTCGTCCAGTCCAGCCGGGTTATACTTCCGGCCGGTTTACGCCACGGGGTATATCCCCGACAGTAGGTATGGTGGACTTTCACGGCAAAAACTGTTGGAAATATGAGCAATTTACCGAGTGATTAATAGAAATACTAGATAAAGCATGACTAGTATAGCAGTGATAAAACAAGCCATGCGATTTGACAAAGAGAAGGTAAACAACATCTTCATATATGAACCGTAACTAAACATATCTTGAGCAAACAGTATAGCAAGTTGCATATATGAAATAGAGTCTAACATATCTAGGGCAAATACTAGAACAAGGAACTGTAGCAGAACCTCTAATAGAAAGGGGACGGACACGTACCGGGCAGCAGCAGCAGAAGCGCTAGACTTGGGGTCGGTGTCCTCGCCAGCCATTTCGTCGAGGAGGTCGTGGACGTCGGGGAAGAAGTCGTCATCGGGGAAGTAGTCGTCAGAGTCCGGGGCATCCATGACGAAGAAGTCAGTAGTCGCGCGAAGTGCTCCCCAAAAACCTTATCACCCTTCTCCCGTACATGACTCAAAAGGTGCGGTTTCGGATGACTACTGTCCCGACTTGCGTGCACGCCGCAAGCCGGGATGGGGAAGATTGTAGCAGCAGCGCAGTGCTCAGGAACTGTGTGGCGAGAGGAAGAGGACCTTCTGATGTGTCTCTCTAGAGAGGAGCAACCTCTCTTATATAGGCACAGGAGAGGGACGCGAACATGCTGCGACGGGAGGTGAAGCAACGGAGGGAGACGAAGTGAACAGACAACACACAAAGAGGTGCACCGTTCGTATTCATTATCCACTACCGCAAAAACTTTTCAGCTCCCAAGTGACCTTTCGTATACTCGTAGTGCATGGCAAAAATTAGACATCGGCTCGGCTCATTCCCGCAACCCGCGGCGCGTCGTGACGAGGCGTGGCGAGGCGGGCGGAGGAGGAGGAGCGCGCATGGATGTCCCTCTTGTTCTCATGCTCATACAAGTGGGGAAAGAACCTCCCTTATAAGGAGGTCCAACTCCCACTAAACTAGCAATTTGGGACTAAACTTTAGTAGTATCCCTTGCCTTGCACAAATGGGCTAAGTGGGCCTCTAGGATTTATTTAGGAATTTCTGAAATAGTTATTGGGTTGTCACAGAATAGACTAAATTCCAGCAATCCCCCACCAGATCCCAGAGGCACACAAAATTTGCCTTTGGTTCCAAAATACTATTTTATATACCGGTACTGCAGTGGAGACTGTTAAGTTGAACTTCCACCTAGGACTGTATGCTACACTAGTAAGCAACTTGAACAGTGGACTAGGCCTTGAACTGCAAGTTTTTTGCGAATCTAGCTTCACATAAAGCCTTGACTGGTACGTGGCTACCATGGGTCTTCCCCGCGGGTGGAGCTTATGTGTCATACTCCGAGACCTTTCATGAGTTTACTAGAGAGAACCCTACTCTCATAGATTGCGACGTTTAACAATCAGACTCATATAGGTGCGTTCTTCAAAAGATGTTCTGCAGGACAACATCTCTGCTTCAATTAGCCACTTAGAACACATTAAGATATACATCAACCTGCCATGCAGATTTAGGAGAGTATTGCATCTTCATGGAGTGGTATTTTTAATAGTAAAGGTACTCTCCTCCCAGTTGACCAACAGCTTGTCTTCCACATCTAATTCATGGGATCTCTGATCACAAAGAATAGGTTACCACTATGAACAACTCATATTGTGGGTCTCATACCCATCTCCCTTGATGCATTATCCATCACATTACGTGATAGACCCTTAGTAAAAGGATCTACCAGGTTTTTAGATGTTTGGATATAATCCAATGCAATAACTCTGGAGTTTCTCATTTTTCTGACAGACTTTAACCTTCTCTAAACGTTTCTTGATGACTTCATGTTATCCTTTGAACTATTCACTTTCATGATCACAGTTTGATTACCGCAGTTCATAAGGATACCCGGTACAGGTTTCTCAACAACCGGCAAGTCATTCAAGAGCCGACGAAGCCAATCTGCTTCGACCGTAGCTGTATCTAGTGCTGTGAGTTCTACTTCCATTGTTGACCTCGTTAAGATGGTTTGCTTGCAAGACTTCCAAGAAACAGCGCCACCTCCATGAGTGAATACATATCCGCTCGTGGCCTTTATCTCATCAGCATCTGAGATCCAGTTTGAGTCACTATACCCTTCAAGCACCTTTGGGTGCCCAGTGTAGTGAATTCCATAATTCGCAGTGCCTTTCAAATAACGCAAAACTCTCTCTAGAGCTTTCCAATGCACATCTCCTAGTTTTGAGACAAACCAACTCAGTTTGCTAACAGCAAAAGAGATGTCAGATCTTGTAGCACTGGCTAAGTACATAAGCGAGCCAATAATCTGAGAATACTTCAATTGATCTCTAGCAATTCTTCGATTCTTTCGAAGCAGCACACTAGCATGATATGGTGTTGGAGAGGGCTTGCAGTCACTATAGCCAAAGCGACTCAAGATCTTTTCCACATAGTGAGATTAAAGCAATGTAATCCCACTATCATCATCTCTCAACAACTTGATGTTCAGAATGACATCAGCTACTCCTAAATCCTTCATCTCAAAATAGCGAGATAGGAAATCCTTGACCTCCTTAATAACATTTAGATTTGTTCCGAAAATCAGTATGTCATCAACATACAAGCAAAGCATAACTCCCTCGCCACAACCATGGCGATAGTACACACATTTGTCAGATTCGTTCACAACAAAGCCTGCGGCTATTAAAGTTCTTTCGAACTTCTCATGCCACTGTTTGGGTGCTTGCTTGAGTCCATACAAAGACTTTAGCAACTTGCACACTTTCCCTTCCTGACCATCTATTACAAACCCATCTGGTTGTTCCATATAAATTTCCTCATCCAACTCTCCATTTAGGAAAGCAGTCTTAACATCCATTTGATGAACGAGAAGACCATGTGAGGCAGCTAGTGAAAGTAGAACTCGAATAGTGGTCAGTTGAGTCACAGGTGAGTAAGTATCAAAGAAGTCTTCACCTTCCTTTTGGGTATAACCCTTAGCCACGAGCCGAGCCTTGTATTTTTCGATAGTACCATCAGGCCTAAGCTTCTTCTTGAATACCCATTTGCATCCTATAGGTTTGCATCCATAAGGACGATCAGTTATCTCCCAAGTTTCATTCGACAAGATGGAATCCATCTCGCTACGAACCGCTTCCTTCCAGTAGTCAGCATCTTCCGATGCATAGGCCTCCGAAATAGAAGTGGGAGTATCATCTATGAGATACACAAGAAAATCATCACCAAAGGACTTTGCTGTCCTCTGTCTCTTGCTCCTTGTAGGAACTTCATTGTTCTCCTCCACAGGACTTTCAAAGTGTTCCATCGAAATGGCAGGTTCGGTAATTGTAACTGGTTCCTGATTCGATGAACTAGTCATCTCCTGATTAGATGAGGTAGCCATATCCTTCATGGGAAAGATATCTTCAAAGAAAGTCGCATCATTCGACTCCATGATCATACTGACATGCATGTCAGGTACCTCATATTTTACAACCAAGAATCTATAGCCAATGCTATGAAAAGCATATCCCAGGAAAACACAATCCACAGTATTTTGTCCAAGCTTCCGCTTCTTTGGAATTGGAACATTGACTTTCGCCAAACAACCCCATGTTCGCAGATAAGAGAGTTTTAACCTTTTCTTCTCCCATTCCTCGAATGGAGTTATCTCTTTGTTCTTTGTGGGGACTCGATTTAGGACATGACATGCTGTCAATATCGCCTCCCCCACCATGCCTTGGAGAGACCCGATGTGTCTAACATGGCGTTAACCAAATCAGTTAGAGTACAGTTCTTTCTTCCGGCCACCCCATTTGACTGAGGTGAGTAGGGAGGCGTTCTCTCATGGATTATACCATGTTCCGCACAAAAAGCATCAAATTCATTGGAAAATACTCTCCACCACGGTCGGACCTAAGCCTCTTGATTTTTCGATCAAGTTGGTTTTCCACTTCAGCTTTATAGATCTTGAAAAAGTTCAAAGCCTCATCCTTAGATTTCAGAAGATACACACGGCAGTATCTAGTGGAGTTGTCAATTAACGTCATGAAATATTTCTTTCCACCTTTTGTCAAAACACCATTCATTTCACATAGATCTGAATGTATAAGTTCTAGTGGTGCAAGATTTCTCGTCTCCGCAGTCACGTGAGACTTATGAGGTTGCTTAGCTTGCACACACACTTGACACTTAGATCCCTTGACAATGTTGAAACTAGGGATTAAGTTCAACTTCGCTAGTCGCGACATGCAACCAAAGTTAACATGACAAAGACGTGAATGCCACACATTTGATTCACTATTGTTGCAAATATGATTAACAACTTTATTGCAAACGTCTGATAAGGATAAACGAAACAGGCCTCCTGACTCATAGCCTTTACCAACAAAGGTTCCATACTTGGATATTACAAATTTATTCGACTCAAAGACAAGCTTATAGCCATCTCTACACAGAAGAGATCCGCTAACAAGATTTTTATTGATGGAGGGGACATAATGCACGTTCTTCAGCCGCACGATCTTCCCCGAAGTAAACTTCAGATCGACCGTGCCAACACCATGAACAGAAGCACTTGAACCATTGCCCATTAGCACGGTTGAAGTCCCTGTGGTCTGATAAAACGAAAACATGGAAATATGACTGCATACATGCACATTAGCACCCGTGTCAATCAACCAATCAGGAGAATGACATACTAAAAGAATAGTGGGAAATATACCATACCCAACATCCTTCATGTCAGTGTCTCCAATGACAACATTAGCGGTCTTGCCGCCTTTCCCAGGATGACGCTTGTCATAGCGATTAGGACAACTAGGAGCCCAATGATCAGGATCTCCACACACATGACAAGCACCTTTCTTCTTAAAGTTTGTGTGTTGTGCAGCCTTGTTCTTCCCATCAAACTTTGCTTTACCATCAAGTTTGCCCTTGTTCTTGAACTTGTAGGACTGGAAGTTTTTCTTCTATACCAGATTGGCACTAGATCCTCCCTCAATACCTTGAGCACGTGTGTCCTTTTCTCTCGCCTTTTCTTCCACATCATGAGTACCAATGAAATCCGAAACGGAAAACTCCTGTCTCTTATGCTTCAGTAAGGTAGCAAAGTTCCTCCATGAAGGAGGAAGCTTAGTGATGATACCCCGGCAACAAACTTGTCCGGTAGCATGCAATTGAAGTGCTCAAGTTCTCTAGCAAATGACTGTATCTCATGAGCCTGCTCAACCACGAAGCGCTCTTCAGTCATCCTGTAATCATAGAATTGCTCCATGATGTACAGCTCAGTGCCGGCATCCGAGACCCCAAACTTGGCCTCGAGTGCGTCCCACATATCTTTTACATTGTCAATTGACGCATAAGCATCAATTATGTTCTCACCAAGAACACTCAAGAGAGCAGCCTTAAACAGAGTATCCATTTTTTGAAAAGCTTGTGCCTGTTGAGCATCAAGTTCTCCTTCAGGTCTGCGGAGAGTGGCGTCATAGCAACTCATGGTTTGAAACCATAAGACTGCTCTCACGCGCCACCTTTTATAGTGGATACCCTCAAACATAGGAGGTCTCATGGAAGCAGCAAAACCACTTGGGGTAAATTGCCTATAATAAGGTTGTTGGATTGTTGGAAATATGAGCAATTTACCGAGTGATTTTATTAACAGAAATACTAGATAAAACATGACTTGTATAGTAGTGATAAAACAAGCCATGCGATTTGACAAAGAGAAGGTAAACAACATCTTCATATATGAACCGTAACTAAACATATCTTGAGCAGACAGTATATCAAGTTGCATATATGAAATAGAGTCTAACATATCTAGGGCAAATACTAGAACAAGGAACTGTAGCAGAACCTCTAATCGAAAGGGGACGAACACGTACGAGGCAGTAGCAGCAGAAGCGCTGGACTTGGGGTCGGTGTCCTTGCTAGCCATGTCACCGAGGAGGTCATGGACGTCGGGGAAGAAGTCGTTGTCGGGGAAGTAGTCATCGGAGTCCAGGGCGTCCGTGATGAAGAAGTCAGTAGTCGCGCGAAGCGCTCCCCAAAAACCTTATCACCCTTCTCCCGTACAGGACTCAAAAGGTGCGGTTTCGGAGGCCTACTGTCCCGACCTGCGAAGCACGCCGCAAGCCGGGATGGGAAAGATTGTAGCAGCAGCGTAGTGCTCAGGAACTGTGTGGCGAGAGGAAGAGGACCTTCTGATGTGTCTCTCTAGAGAGGAGTGACCTCTCTTATATAGGCACATGAGAGGGACGCGAACAGGCTGCGACGGGAGGTGAAGCAATGGAGGGAGACGAAGTGAATAGACAGCACGCGAAGAGGTGCGCCGTTAGTATTCATTATCCACTACAACAAAAACTTTTCAGCTCCCAAGTGACCTTTCATATACCCGTAGTGCGTGACAAAAATTAGACATCGGTTTGGCTCATTCCCGCAACCCGCGGCGCGTTGTGACGAGGCATGGCATGGCGAGGCGGGCGGCGGAGGAGGAGCGCTCGTGGATGTCCCTCTTGTTCTCATGCTCATACAAGTGGGGAAAGAACCTCCCTTACAAGGAGGTCCAACTCCCACTAAACTAGCAATGTGGGACTAAACTTTAGTAGTATCCCTTGCCTTGCACAAATGGGCTAAGTGGGCCTCTATGATTTATTTAGGAATTTCTGAAATAGTTATTGGGCTGTCACAGAATAGACTAAATTCCAGCAAAAACTGGGTTTAAGAATATTTGGAAGCACAAGTAGTATCTCTACTTGGTGCAAGGAATTTGGCGAGCATGAGGGGGAAAGGCAAGCTCAACATGTTTGAATGATCCATGACAATATAATTTAACTAAGATGTGAGAAAACATAACCCATTACATTGTCTTCCTTGTCCAACATCAACTCTTTAGCATGTCATACTTGATGAGTGCACACAATCATAGAAGATGTCTAAGATAGTATATTTATACGTGAAATCTCTCTTCCTTCAATATTATTTCATGAATTGTTCAAATGACTAATACAATGCTTGCTAACATTCAATAAATTTACAACCTCTACTTCTTAGATGTGAAGTCATTACTGAAAGTGCTAATTATCGACTAGAGGGGGGGGGGGTGAATAGGCGATTTTTAGGAAAGTCTTCAAAATATGGAAGTTTCGAAGACAAACAATAGAAACAACCTAATTGATATGCAGCGGAAGATAAACTACAACAAGCAAGCCATAATCAAGTATGCAATAG